>NC_057810.1:135963417-136263417 GCF_018294505.1 Triticum aestivum | reverse complement strand
AGATGGTGCTATGTCAACTGGAACTGGGTTACTATCTGCCGGGGTTGGGGTTAGAAGGGGTGTAGCTGGTTCTCTGTCCAACTGGGTAGGGGTACAATCTGCGAGAGTCTGGGTTATGTGTGGTGGATCTGGTCCTTGGGCAAGTATAACCGTGGTTCTATCTACATCAACTGGTAGCACTATCTTTTCTGAAGACCGTGTTGTTACTCCCTTAGATACTGCCATCACGCTCTCCAATTCAAGTGGCTGATAAACAAGAAAAGTAATTGAAAGTATAGACATTGTATGATAGACAGGTGCAATGGATAGTGGGGAATAAAAGAGGGCATGAAATAATTCATATTTATGTTGTCTAACCAAACATGATAGCATGACACAATTTCACATATATGATGGCTAACTAAACAGGATAGCATGACACAATTTCACATTATGATGGCTAACTAAAAAAGATGGAAAGACATAGTTCAAAATATGAGACATGGCATAACTATATAATGTGTTTATTAAATAGGTTGGCATGCCATAATTCACATACATTCATGGATAGAATGCCATAATTCTAAATATGATGACTGTAAACACTAAACCGGATGAGATGATATAACTATATGATGTCTTTATTAAATGGGTTGCCATGCCATAATTCAGATAGATGATGTGTATGTACTATGTAAACATGATGGCATGATACAATTCAAATATATGATTTATATAGTAAGCAAGTAAGCAGATGGCAATCCATATATGATGTAAAAACTAAGCAATGCAAGACAACATGCATAACATGGGTAATATAACCCTACCAAGTTTGAGCATAGACCTTAGGGGGGAAATAGGACTGGTCATCAATCTCTGAATCCTCCTCTGAGGAGCTCTCTGTAACCAGCAAGATGCCTGCTTCAGCAGGTAGCATTGTCTGCTCTGAATACCTTGTTTTCACTCCAGATACTTCCATCACCGCTTCAAATGGCTGATGCACAGGAAGAGTAGTTGAATATACAAACATTGTCGACAAATGGAACACGTAATACAAAAAAATGATAGCACGATATAATTCACATACATGATAATTGGCTAAACAGCATGGCATTGCATAATTCACATATATAATGCCTTTGCAACAAGATAGCATTGTATAATTCACATATATAATGTCTTGCAACAAGATGGCACATAATTCACATATATGGTAATTAGACACTGAACAGGTGGCATTCACACAAAGCATGTCTAAACTAATCAAATGACATAGCAATGCGAGACACCATACGCACGATATGAGCAGCATAGCCCTGCCAAGTTAGAGCATACACCTCAGGGGGGGGGAATGGGACTGGTCATCTGTCTCTGAATCCTCCTCTGAGGAGCTATCCGTAACCAGCAAGATATGCGCTTTGTCAGATAGCATAGTCTGCTCTGAAGACCTTGTTTTCACTCCAGAATTTGCCATCACCGTGTCAAATGGCTGATGCACACGAAGAGCAGTTGAATGTACTAACATCATTGACAAATGTAATATGTAACAAAAAAAGGATGGCCTGATATGATTTACATATAAGATGACTGGCTAAGCAGGATGGCATTACAAAATTCACATATATGATGCCTGGCTAAACAAGATGGCGTTGCATAATTCACATAAACGATGAGTAAACTAAACATATGGCATTCGCACAAAGGATGTCTAAACTAAGCAGATGGCATATTTAATGTATAAAGTAAGCAATGCAAGACACCATATGCATGATATAACCAACATCAGCATGCCAAGTTAGAGAGAAGACCTCAGGGGGTAAATAGGAGTTATCTTCTCCTTCCGAATCCCCCTCAGAACAGATATCTTCCTCTCGATTACAATCCGAAATGCATGGAGGGGGGGGGCTGCCTTTGCGCCTACCATGGAGCGACGTTTGCATGAAATTTTATTGCCACGCAAGGCTCATCTCTATTGCTCTACATGTTCAGTTCCATTGTTTACAATAACTGTCATGCATAGGAATAAAACATAGTGAGATTATGTAAGGAGTGCATGCAGAAATCCAAAGTGATGGTAGCAACTTGTGGATAGACCCAGAACCAATAATAGCAGGCTGATAATGGCTTCAGTTAAAAAATACAGATAATGGCTTCTTTACTGTTTGTTTCCCACCCAACATGAAACTCATAGTAGACACCAGAGATTAACCAGATAGTAGATAGATACTACTGATAGCGGCCCCGATATGTACCCCACAACCATTTAAAAACTCAAGTTTGACCATTAGTTTGGAGCTGACTCAGAGTCTAATCGGTGAACAGGACGATAAAGTAGCATGTAATATTAAGCGATGCATAACGTAAGCAGACACGAAAGAGTGTGACCTCTCTTGCGGACCCGTGTAGTCCTCGAAGTCATCTGCTCGGTTGATGATGGTAATGCAGTTTTCATGGCTGCCAGCGGCGGGGAAGAAGATCTGAGGCGGCGAAAGACAGTCTGGAGGCCGGATCCCTGCTCTGCTGGACCCATCTGTCGTTGGAGCAGCTGAGCTGGGGTGGACGACGGTGCAGCAGGAGCGGGACAAACCACGCAAGGTTTTCTTTGACAACTATCTGTAAGAGAAGTAATTCTGTAAGGGCTCGTTTGAATTGGAGGATCCCAACAATGCAGGGAAAGGAAATAGACAGGAATAGGATAGGAATGCACGTGCAAAATAGGGAATTTAAAAACACAGGATTTCTGCCAATCTGGGTGTTTGATTCACAACAATTGGAAGATCACAGGATGCAAAGAATCATGGTGAGATTAAGTCAAACCACAAGAAAATGTACGGTTATAATGCTATTATGCTACTATCTCTTAGTCTTATGCTTCATGAATAGGAATTTGAAAAGGAGGACAAGTGAAAATTAAAATTCCTACGTTTTTTCTTTCAAGGAGACACTAAAGGAACAAATCCGTGTGCTCAGTGGACAATATATATAGCATGTAGAGTAAAAAAGAGATGCAACAAATATACAACCTCTTTGGCCAAGCCATGTCGATCTCGGCGTGATTGGGTTGGCCGGTGAGGATGCTCCGGCTGACTTTGCTGTCGGAGGAGGGGAAGAAGATCTTAGGCGTCTGGAAATGGAGCCCGAGGTACTGCTCCGCTGTGATGTAGGGTTTCATCGTTGGAGCAGCTCCGGTGAGTTGTACGACGCCGAGGCTGAAGCAGGACAAGAGAGACAACGAACAACGTTAACCTGAGTGGAATTCTAATAGCATCTTCAATACATGACGTAAAATACATAACCACAAAGTGCTAGATGTAAAATACATCAGCCGCTCATCTCTGAACTTAACTATCAAAACTGAACTTAACTGTCGAAACTGAACCTAACTGTCGAAACTGAATTTTGCTATCGAAACTGAATTTTGTTGTCGAAACCGAACGCACTAGCAAGGTGAGGCTACACGTCGGTCGACTGACTTTTTCATCTCTGGTCAATCGATTTTGCAGCCGTTGGATACAAAATCAAGGGACTGCGGTTCATCTTCAACCTCCACCCCCGTGGGCCGCCAGCCACCACCGGCCAAACAGCAGCCCCCCGCCGCCCGCGGCCGGCGGTGCGCCGCCCCGCCCGCCCCGAAAACACTCCCCACCGCCGATCCGCCGCCGCCCCGGCCATCCCTCTAGCCCCCCCCCCTCCCCCGTGCCGAGCTTTTTCTCCGGCGATCCCCACGCCACCGCCCCGCCAACACGGGCGACCACCGCCCCCATCCTGAACCCTAAGATAAATAGTGGGGTACCTCTCTGACGAGCCCCCCTCCCCGTTGTGGATGGTTCTTCCTTCACCCAGGCGAGCCCACCCCTTGAAGATCGACTGACCCAAAAGTCAATTCAATCGACTGAAGTGTAGCCAAATTGGAGCAGCATCGCAAGCAAGAGCAAGAGCGAGAGCAGCAGCGCGAGCAAGAGCAATAGCAAGAGCAGACCAGGCAGGGGACCGAGAGCAAGAGCAGAGCAGCAGTGCGAGCGAGAGCTAAAGCAGCAGCAGCTCCTACTGATGTGGACGTCGCCGCCGAGGGAGCGACGACGTGGAGGAAGTGGCCAGCGACGCCGCTGTGGATGGAGTCGCACCGTGTCGGATCGGGACCGAGCGCCGGCAGCACCGTGAGATCGAATCAAGAAGAAAATGTGACGATTAGTGTACAACCTCTTTGGTGGCGCCGATTAGGCTGCAGTTTCATCCGACGAAGCGGTGATGATGATGCTCCGCCGGTGGTGCAGGTGAAGACGGCGGTGTGGGAATGGAGGTGGCACGAAAGACGAGGGGAACGTCGGGGCAGCTCCTTGGAGGTGGAGGACGGGGTGGCTGAACCGGCGGGACAATGAGATCGACGACAGATCCTCATCCGGTATGGTGGATGAGGGATGTCAAGGTGTTGCTGTGGACGACGTCGTCGAGGAAGAGGCTCCGGCTGGGTGGCGGACGGAGCAGGGTGTGGGTTTTCGTCGCGGGTTTTCGCGGCCTCGGTGTACGAATGGGTGGGCGGATGTGATGGCAGTGGGGAACCATGGCTTAGAGACGCACTTGTCCGAAATGTGGGGTAAGTTACGAAAGTACCGCCCACCGATTTGATGCGGTTCTTTCGGTTCAGGGGTACCACAGGCATTTCGCTTGTCGGGATTTCACAGGAGGTGGGAGTTTTCGGGCGCGTTGTAATTTCGGAATAGCAAGGCGCGGGTTGAGATGGAGGGAGTTGTCGGATCACAACGAGACAAAGATATATCTTAAATATTTCGGGCTAACAAGGTGCGGGTTGAAATTTCCGGACAAGCCTAACGTGTACTGTACCAAATCAATGCGCACTACAAATGTCATTCAAAACTTTGAATTCATGTTACAATTAAAATATTTCGCTACGTGTATAATGCATGCAACCTACTACTCAAACGAACGTTTTAGTGCATTCCAAACGTATATACTACCGCTTCAATATGAACTAAATTTTAATAAGATCTATAGTAATGATTATTGTGTAGTCAAAGCATTTGAATTTGTTCCTCTATTTTAATAAGGTCTACAATCATCATTATTGTCAAGTTAAACCATTGTTTGTGTATTATGTTCACAGCACACCACATGATTAGTCTCAAGTTACATATGAACTATGTGTACTATATGAACTCGAACTTGATTTTTTGAATCCACTTTATTTTGATTTCAAATCACATTACATTTCTAGCTCTAGCTAGATCTTCATAATATAAACCATGTCTCATATGTATAATGTGTTTATCACATTATGTGTGGTGCCCCGCCCCCTACGTCTACAAGTATTTAGATGTGAGTTGCAAACACAACACATTACCACAAATTCAAATAAAATGTGAGAATGTTCGATATATAGTATTGTTTAGATTGCTCGATATTTAGTTGTAAGCTGCAAACGCCGCACATTATCACAAATTCAAATAAAATGTGAGATTGTTTGATGTATAGTATGGTTTAGATTGTTCGGCATTTAGCTGTGAGTTGCAACAACCATGCATTATCACATTATGGTATAACATGTGCACAACACGTGTGTCACCGCTATATTCATGCATGCAATGTTTAAAACACTATGATCTCCTATTCAAATATATGAATCCGCTTTCATATCAAATTATGATCTTTGTTAGTCTCTTACACCCACACAATCCTCTAACCTTTGTAGCTACCACTAACTTTCTCTCGTGCATGCACATGCCCTCCTCGCCCTCCCCCTCCCTCGGCATTCTATCCACCGGGCACATTCATTTTTTTCTTTAGGTCGTTCTCCCAGAGTTTCCACAACTCCTTTCCGACACACACGATCGATAAACCTCTCCAGCGATGCCTGCCTACAGCATACACACACAGCTTCAATCTCCTCCTTTATGTGTCCTTGCCTCGTGTCTCTCATACGGTCAGACACACGTGTAAACTCTCGCCCCTCTTTTCATCAATCTCACAACCGCACACTGCTCCCCCTATCTAGCTAGTAGTTGGGCCTCTCGCACCACCTCCTAGCTCCATTCTCTCTGTCTATCCGTCTCGCTGGGCCTTATTTGCCTCTAACAAATGGACGTGCACCGACCGATCTCTCACTATACATATAGCCAGCTAGGTCCTTATAACTCATTTTTACCCACACGTCGATCGATCTACCTCATTAGTTGTGTCTCTCCCTTCCTCCGACAAACAACAATTGATCTACTGATCTAGTTAGGTTTGCTTACCAAACACATGGTTCCCCTTCATCATCCATGGATGCGTCCCGACAGATCTATCACGCACAGGCACACACAGAAACACATCCCCACTCTTATTGATATCATTGCAGTTGCACCCTCAGTTTGTCTAGTAGGCCACTCCCAACATCTCCGAGAAGGAACTCCATCACCCATCCAGCACTCTACCCCTCTCCCTCCCTCTCCCTCCCTCTCTCTCTCTCCTCTCTCTCTCTATGTGTCCCATCATATTTCCCGTCCTTCAGTTATGTATGGATGTCGACCAATCTCCCTCAAGACATAGCTGGGTCTCTCCTTCTCAACACATATAC
Organism: Triticum aestivum; assembly: GCF_018294505.1. Lineage (NCBI taxonomy): Eukaryota > Viridiplantae > Streptophyta > Magnoliopsida > Poales > Poaceae > Triticum > Triticum aestivum. The sequence goes on along the minus strand of NC_057810.1, from coordinate 136,256,864 downwards.
GAGTCGTTCTACCTCTATAGTTAGGCCTCTGCCTACCCCTCCCCCCACCCCCTCCCCCCCACACACACACCGATACATCAAGCGCTCTAGTCATGTCTCCCTGCCACACACAAACTTGACATGTGCCCTCTAACGTTCCAGTAGGCCAGTCGCCCTATATCTTTGACTTGCACGCACACACAATTTCGATGGCTCTCTTCATCGATCTCGCACCCACCCACTTGATCCTCTCTTCGACTCTATCGATAGCTATGACCGCTCCCTCTCTTCTCGTGGATTGCCCGACTGTCTATGTATGATATGGATAGGCCTCCATTTCACACACATTGCATGCAAAATTTTGTTTGAGATGTCATTGACACATATTCCCACAAATAATTCACGAAATCAACCCCACCCCCACCCCCACCCCCCACCACAAAACAAAAAACACTCACGAACGCGGTTTGTATCTCTCACACACACCCACATAGGTGGGGGACGTGCACGAAGAGAAGAGTGATACGTCTCCAACGTATCTATAATTTTTTATTGTTCCATGCTATTATATTACCCCTTTTGGATGTTTATGGGCTTTATTTTACACATTTATATCATTTTTGGGACTAACCTACTAACCGGAGGCCCAGCCCATATTGTTGTTTTTTGCCTATTTCAGTATTTCGAAGAAAAGGAATATCAAACGGAGTCCAAACGGAATGAAACCTTCGGGAGCATGATTTTTGGAACGAACATGATCCGGAGAGCTTGGAGTGCAAGTCAAGAAGCAGCCGAGGGCTCCACGAGATAGGAGGTCTCCCCCCCCCCTTGTAGGGCGTGCCCCCTATCTCGTGGGCCCCTCAGGCGGCCACCAACGTACTTCTTCCTCCTATATATACCTACGTACCCCGAAAACATCCAGGGGCACCACGACACGCAATTTCCACCATCGTAACCTTCTGTATCCACGAGATCTCATCTTAGAGCCTTCGTCGGCACTCTGCAGGAGGGGGAATCAACCATGGAGGGCTTCTACATCAACATACTTGCCCCTCCGATGAGTTGTGAGTAGTTTACCACAGACCTACGGGTCCATAGTTATTAGCTAGATGGCTTCTTCTCTCTTTTTGGATCTCAATACAATGTTCTCCCCCTCTCTTGTGGAGATCTATTCGATGTAAACTCTTCTTGCGGTGTGTTTGCCGAGATCCGATGAATTGTGGGTTTATGATCAAGTTTGTCTATGAATAATATTTGAATCTTCTCTAAATTCTTTTATGTATGATTGAGTTATCTTTGCAAGTCTCTTCGAATTATCAGTTTGGTTTGGCCTACTAGATTGGTCTTTCTTGCCATGGGAGAAGTGCTTAGCTTTGGGTTCAATCTTGCGGTGTCCTTACCCAGTGACAGAAAGGGTTGCAAGGCACGTATTGTATTGTTGCCATCGAGGATAACAAGATGGGGTTTATATCATATTGCTTGAGTTTATCCCTCTACATCATGTCATCTTGCTTAATGCGTTACTCTATTGTTATGAACTTAATACTCTAGATGCATGCTGGATAGCGGTCGATGTGTGGAATAATAGTAGTAGATGCAGGCAGGAGTTGGTCTACTTGTTCTAGACGTGATGCCTATATACATGATCATGCCTAGATAATCTCATAACTATGCGCTTTTCTATCAATTGCTCGACAGTAATTTGTTCACCCACCGTAATACTTATGCTATCTTGAGAGAAGCCTCTAGTGAAACCTATGGCCCCCAGGTCTATCTCTTATCATATTTGCTTTCAATCTACTTTTATTTGCAACTTTACTTTTTGCATCTATATTATGAAATACCAAAAATATATTTATCTTATCATACTATCTTTATTAGATCTCACTTTCGCAAGTGGCCGTGAAGGGATTGACAACCCCTTTATTGCGTTGGTTGCGAGTTCTCAGTTTGTTTGTGTAGGTGCGTGGGACTTTTGAGGAGCCTCCTACTGGATTGATACCTTGGTTCTCAAAAACTAAGGGAAATACTTACGCTACTATTGTTGCATCACCCTCTCCTCTTCGAGGAAAACCAACGCAAGCTCAAGACGTAGCAAAGAGGTGCATGCACAGTGCACGTACCCCTGTCTCTTTCCCAACCACACCCGCGCGGGTACATGGTGGAGCTCATTTCTGTACGAAAAAGGCAGCCCATGTGGTAATTTGGCATGTGTACTAGTTGTCCACTTGGTGGAGGGAGGATCTGTTGGGTAACGTAGGAGAAATTCAAAATTTTCTATGCATCACCAAGATCAATCTATGGAGTAATCTAGCAACGAGGGGGAGGAGAGTGCATCTACATACCCTTGTAGATCGCTAAGCGGAAGCGTTCAAGTGAACGGGGTTGATGGAGTCGTACTCGTCGTGATCCAAATCACCGAAGATCCTAGTGCCGAACGGACGGCACCTCCGCGTTAAACACACGTACATCCCGGGGATGTCTCCTCCTTCTTGATCTAGCAAGGGGAGAGGAGAAGTTGAGGGAGAACTCCGAAAGCACGACGGTGTGGTGGTGGTGGAGCTCGTGGTTCTCCAGCAGGGCTTCGCCAAGCACTACGGAGGAGGAGGAGGTGTTGGAGGAGGGAGAGGGCTGCGCCAAGGGAAGAGTGTCCGGCTGCCCTCTCTCTCCCTCACTATATATAGGGGTAAGGGGGATGGAGGAGGCGCCCTAGGGTTCCCTAGGGAGGGGCAGCGGCCACAGGGGAAACCCTAGATGGGTTTGGGTGGCCCCACCCCCTAGGAAACTTGCCCCCCAAGCCGGGGAAGGGGGGGCTGCCCTGGGGGAGGCGCCCCCACCTCTCCTGGTTACGTGAGAGGGGCTGGGAGGGGCGCACCACCCCTTAGTGGGCTGGTTTGCCCCTTCCCCTTTGGCCCATGAGGCCCTCCAACACTTGCTGGGGCTCCCAAAACACCTTACGGTCATGCTAGCCATAGCCTGGTACCCCCGGAACACTTCCGGACTCCAATACCCTTCGTCCAATATATCGATCTTCACCGCCGGACCATTCCGGAACTCCTCGTGACGTCCGGGATCACATCCGGGACTCCGAACAACCTTTGGTAACCACATACTATTTCCCATAACAACTCTAGCATCACCGAACCTGAAGTGTGTAGACCCTACGGGTTCGGGAATCATGCAGACATGACCGAGACAACTCTCTGGCCAATAACCAACAGCAGGATCTGGATACCCATGTTGGCTCCCACATGTTCCACGATGATCTCATCGGATGAACCACGATGTCGAGGATTCAATCAATCACGTATTCAATTCCCTTTGTCTAGCGGTATAGTACTTGCCCGAGATTCAATCATCGGTATCCCGATACCTTGTTCAATCTCGTTACCGGCAAGTCTCTTTACTTGTTCCGTAACACATCATCCCGTGATCAACCCCTTGGTCACATTGTGCACATTATGATGATGTCCTACCGAGTGGGCCCAGAGATACCTCTCCATCACACGGAGTGACAAATCCTAGTCTCAATTCGTGCCAACCCAACAGACACTTTCAGAGATACCCGTAGTGCACCTTTATAGCCACCCAGTTACGTCGTGACGTTTGGTACACCCAAAGCATTCCTACGGTATCCGGGAGTTGCACAATCTCATGGTCTAAGGAAATGATACTTGACATTAGAAAAGCTTTAGCATACGAACTACATGATCTTTGTGCTAGGCTTAGGATTGGGTCTTGTCCATCACATCATTCTCCTAATGATGTGATCCCGTTATTAATGACATCCAATGTCCATGGTCAGGAAACTGTAACCATCTATTGATCAACGAGCTAGTCAACTAGAGGCTTACTAGGGACATGGTATTGTCTATGTATCCGCACATGTATCTGAGTTTCCTATCAATACAATTATAGCATGGATAATAAACGATTATCATGAACAAGGAAATATAATAATAATAACTAATTTATTATTGCCTCTAGGGCATATTTCCAACAGGATCGTCTACCACGGGTGAACAAACAAATTGCAACTTGACGCGTTATGTTAAATTAAAAAAAGAGGCAAACCATATGGGGCCTACCTTAGAGGCAAGGCTCTATACACTGGAGTACTTTTGATGTGTCCCGTCAACTCGCAGAACAAGGAGAAGCTTGCTTAGTACGTCGTCTCCCCCGCCCACGGGCGCGGTGGCTCGCAGGATGAGGTGAAACTTGCCCCGCCTTACGCCCGCTCCCTCGCCCAAGCGCGCGGTGGCTCGCGGGACGAGGAGAAAAATTTACTACTCCCTCCGTTTACTCCTCGTCCTACTACCTTGGTTATAGAGATTATATCATATTGTTTGCAATATATATGTCCTTTAGTAGATTTCAATATGAACTACTAGTACATACTCCAAACACTGATGTATATAGACGTATTTTAGAGTGTACATTCACTCATTTTGCTCTGTATGTAGTAGCACTCTCCCTCGCCCCTCGACGCTCGCCCACGTGGTGGACGTGCAGCAATTCATTCGGTCTCATATAGCCAGAACGATATATACTGCACTACCATTATTGCTCGACTTCCCGAAGAGGCGAAGAGCCAATCGCAAGGTTAATATTTTGGAGATGCCAAGCGCAAGGTTATAGGAGAACGAGTAGTAGGTGCCGCGTCATTTATAAATATATTTTTTTCTTCAGTGGCACGTATGCAATATGATATGTTCATATGGAGAGAAAAGGAAACCGCTCCACTATATACATAGTCAGGACGGGCCAGCCTACACGGTTGCTTGCTGGGGTTGCTCTCTTCACACTCGCTCGCACAAAATGACTATGGCCACATCTCTAACATCCCTGCGGATCACGTCTGCTTGGGGAAGGGGTGGATGCTTAGTGTAGATGCGGTGGCCATCGCTGACGGTGAAAACCCACTGTCGGCACGTCCCGATCAGGGGTCCCCGCCGTTATCTCTCACAAAGCTGGTGAGGTTGCCTTCGTCCCTTGCTCACTGCCGCGACGTGGGCAGTTGCCGCCTCCCGCCGCCCTCCTCAAGGTTGAGCTATGCCCCTCAGGTACAACTCCCTTTATAGACGGCTTGCACCACTGCTCCAGCTGCCCACATCACTCCCTGTGGATATTTCTCTACTTATTTGCCCTGCACATACCTGATACCTCTACTGGCTTCTACGTACTGTATTTGTGATGAGACTATGTCTCATCAACTAGTCCCAGTAATCTTATTCTAATCACGCTTCTTCAATTTCTTTGCCACAGGTATGCTCATCTCAATTTTGGTGAAACTGCACAAAATGATCCGATGGTCAAAAGGTTGCAAACTTCATTTATTAGGAAGCTCGAACGTTGCCAGCAAATTGAAGCCTGGTCAGGGTTCACGGTTCAAGGGCTAGGGACTGCATGGATCATTTTTTTCTTTAGCTGCCTCTATTCCAAAATAAGTGTCAACTTTAGTAGTAGTACAACTTTGTACTAAAGTTTGCACAAAGTTGAGACACTTATTTTGGAACGGAGGGAGTACATATTTGCTATGATCTGTCAATCACTGAGATGCAATAGCATGCATGTTAGTCTGCTTTGTATTTGATGAAATGTTGCAACGGGCAACCTTGGACGCAAGATACATGTAACAGGAGCTGGAAGCTTCATAGCATTGTACAAATTTATCTTGCTGATAAATTACAGTACGTACTAGTACTATACTAGTACTTCCTCCATTCCTAAATATAAGTATTTGTAGAGATTTCACCATGAACCACATGCGGATGTATATAGATGCATTTCAAGTGTAGATTCATTCATTTTGTTCTGTATGTAGTTCACCTAGTGGAATCTCTACAAAGACTTATCTACTAGTAATAGCTAGCCCCCACCACTAGGAATTCTCTATCCTCTCCTAGAGCCACATCATCAAAATTGATGTAGCCGTTAGATGAAGTAAACCAGTCATAATAGCCATCTGATCTAGACGTTGAGAGGATCCGCACTAGGACACATGCAGGCATGCAGAAATACCGTGGCACATGCATGTGCGTGGGTTTTAAATCACATCAACATGTCTGCATGCAAGCATGCACCAGTAGCATGCATGTAAGTGAGCTTTTAAGTCTCATTAACATGTCAAAAAGAAAAATATAATCTCATTATGCAGTAGGAGTTGGCTGATCTTTTTTCCTTATGTGGGATGATCTAAATGATGCTGGGAGTTTATTCAGTTTGGCTATCACATTTGTCATGCGGTTATAGATTTTTTTTAGTTCTATGGAATCAATAATTTTGCGCAGAGAGATATACCGATGTTCTGCGGCAACTCGCGGGGACTCATCTACTAATATTTAGGAACGGAGGGAGTACTATGTAAAGAGTTAGGTGTCGCACGGTGATAGTGTGAGGTGGGCCATGTAATCACTGAGCCTGCCTGTTTTCACTGCTCTTGCACTCCTCCGCTGTAAGAATGGAGAAAATTGTAATCTAGTACCTCCTTTCGCCGAAAGCGTGGGACATTCAGCAGTCCTACCACCTTAGTAATAAAGACCAATGAGTCGTCAAATCACATAGACCCAGCAGTAAGTTGGACAGATGAAGCAACCATCACTCTTGCGCTAGTGAGAGGTCGCATCCGGTCTGCCCGGGCATGAATGCGGCACCGATTCTTTGGAGCGGCGCTGACCGTTTCGGGCGGGAAGGGCGCGCGGGCAATGGAGGGGCTTTGGGTGGGCCAGACTGGTCAGGAGCGGGCGTGGCAGCTGTCCGCATGTCCCTACCGGACACGCCTGGAAACGAGAGGATGCACCGACTCTCGCGGCTAAAATCGTACACTACACACCATCTCTCTGTAGGAGTAGGTCGATCTGTCGCACTCTCTAACACACACATGCTGTTAAACACATACACACACACGCACGCACCTTGGTCCCATTGCACCTTCTAACGTGACTTATTACACCTAGACGGAGGGAGTAGTAAGTATACGAGATACGGTGGCACACTGACTTAAGTCGAATACAAGTGCCCAAAATTTGTGTGCATGTTATAATAAGGATTCACTTAAAATAGTCCGTGAGCGAACAGAGGGATCAATTGGACAGTGTTACCGAGTAGTAGCGAGATGTGTGAGGTAGTAAGATACACCGTTGGCGCTTTTAATTTTTCTTATTAATTTGTTTGTTTCACCCTCTGACTGGTGGGACCCAACGTACTACGTGGAGAGAGGTAAGGTGACTAAGGCTGCATTATTTGTGGATAGTCTTACCACCAAAGCCACATGACACGATTATGAATGAAATCCTAATGACTCCCAGACACACAAAAAAACAAGGCATGCCTGTCACACGAATGCAGGAATGTATAAAAGGTTATTTTCCTCTCGTTGAACATAACGGGAGGGTTGTGTAGCTGGTTAGCATGTTCGCTCATCAAACTTGAGGTCCCGGGTTCGATAACTACACTTGAGCATAATTTTTGCCAGGATGATTCTTTGACTGGTCAAAATGTTTTCTAGGGTTTGCACGCTTCACACTCTCTCTCCAGTATATATATACACGCTGGAGCCTCAGCGCTTGTAATTGCTCTCTTCACACTCTCTCGCCCTCTCCAGATCTAAACAAGACTTTCTTGGCCTCTCTCTCTCTCCCCTCACTGCTGCTCAAAGAGCCGGCAGGATCCGTCCGCCGGGAAGGGAAGGAGGCTTAACGATGTCACTGTCGGCGAGGGAGGGAATCCACTACTGGCGCAGCTATTCACTTTCCACCCAGCGGCGGTGCGGGAGGGCCTCCGACCCCTTCTTCTTTGCCGCCGTCCCGTCGCCCACCGAACCACGCCCCAAGAACCTTAAGGTATATTTTACTTACTCCACATGCATTGCTCTAGCTGCATGTATACCATAAATCTAGGACGTGGTTCAAAGAGGAAAGGAGTGGGGGAAAATAGTGGGAAAAGTTGTATATAGCATGAATTAGGACGTGGTTCAAAGAGCAAATGAAGGGGGAAAGTTGTATAGCATGACTCTAGGACGTGGTTCAAAGAGTAAAGGAATGGGGGGAAGTAGTGGCGAAAGTTGTATCGCATAAATCTAGGACGTGGTTCAAAGAGGAAAGGAAGGGCGAAAGTACTAGTTCAAAAAGGAAAGGAAGGGACAAGGCTGTAGAGTTTGAGCAGGACTAGATTTACTGCGCTCACATAGGGAAAGGTGTCTAAAGATAACAAAACTGGGACCAACACAAATATGCTCCTTAGTTGTTTGTTCTTTGTTGCAACAGACTGTGCATGACCACAGTACATCAGTAGATGCACGTGGTGCTGGTGCGTCCATTGTCCCGTGCAACTCATTAGCTGTTGTTAATCTAAGGCCCTGTTTGGTTAAAAACTCCCTAGTCCCTACCTGCTTGGTTCCAGGGACTAAACATGGACTAGAGGTTATTAAATGACATGCTAAAAGACCATGTTACCCCTAGTAATGAACTAATAGAAACAAGGTGTGATGCGTGGCAGGGGCAACTGTTGGAAAAAGTCCCAAAAAGACTCCCTCGGGGTCTTCTTTATTTAGTCCCAAATGCCCACTTTTAGTCCCTAAAAGTCCCTCCTGTTTGGTTTAGATGTGACTGACATGGAGTTTTTTTAGTCCCTACAGCAAAATGTCCCTGTAAACAAACAGCCTCTAATAATGCCGCTGGAAAATTGATGCAATGCCACAGTTAAAAGCAAATTACATGTTTAATGAATTTTATTGTTAATATAATCTCTATGTTAATATTAATCAATGCCACCATTTGATAAATGCTACTGTCTTGCTTTCTTTCCCATTTATATAAGGTAGATGCTTCTTTTTGTTGGCTTCTGTGTCATCCACCGTTATTGACCACTAATTGTTTCCTTTGCACCTCTGTGTAAACAGGGTTATCTACTTCACCTCGTTGCCATTGTGACCTTTTGTTGCACTGCACAAAACACTTTTGTTTTAAGAGTGTTTTGTGCAGTTCAACCAAAATGTCACACCGACAATGTTGCTTGATTGCTTGATCTTGGTGGAACTGCACAAGAGGAGATCTTACTTCCTATCCGTTAAGGCGAATTTGGTTCAGATCTTCTTCTTGTGAGTTGTTTGAATTCCGCATCATGAGAGGTTAGTACTAGCCTTCTTTCACATGATTCTGCAGTGTACTTTCATATGTTGTGCTACTTGTACGATAATGTTGCTTGATTTTAGTGAACTGCACAAATGGAGACAAAACTTCCAATCTGTATGTGCACCGTAATATCCCATCGAGGTAAGATAAGGATATTTCACAACTGATGGCCTGTATTTTGCCACTTTCATCAGAAAATTAAGTTTAGTACTGTACTTGTGCTCCCTAATTGACATGCCAAATCTTACATTGAAGGCGAAGCTTGTCTGTTATTGAAACAAGTGATGAAGGGGAAGAATAAGTGGAAGAAAAACAAAAATCAACTCCCGGTGCTGTAATGAAGCACTAGAACTGTGATGGCACAAGTAATGATATAGTTTTGCATCTTAATTTATTGCTATGGCTGGAACGAGCAATTGTTTTGCCACTGGTTTGATGTCATACGTAATTATCTCTACTTGTGCAAACAGGGATCTTCTTTGAAGATACCATATATTTTAGTGGAACTGCACAAGAAGATGTTGGAAACATTAAACTAATCGAGGAGTATATAGTAAGCATGGCCACCCCCGTAGATAGCAACAGATGGTTCCGGAGAAGTGCTTCATCTGTATGCTCTACACAATGAGCCTCCTGACAAATGTTGGTACTCGCCCACTGATTTCATCCATATGATTGAGCTTTGTCATCTCTATTGGTGTTGTGCTACTGTTTAGATACTGTCATGAAAAAGTGGTATTGTCCTTGAGAAGTGCTTCATCTGTGTTATTCTAAATATTTCCTTTCCTTTTTTCAAGCAAACATGGATGCTAGCATTTAGTAGTCCTCTTGTCTTTGCACAACAGGATCATCTTCCTCTGAAGAATAATATGGAGTACGTGAAGTGACTAGTTCCGATTATGCCAGGATGAAGAAGCCATGTCTATCTTCTCATCAGAAGGAGCAGTTGAAGGATGGTTACATTACTCCCCACAAGACCAAACTAACTTCAGCTCAGAAGGACTGACAAATCTCCATTTTTTTGCTGTGATGCGCGAGTACAATGTTGTTCTAGGATTCTTTCTGGTAAGTTCCATTTTTCTAAAAGTGTGCTCTACATGGACCATGTATGTGCCTATTGAAACTGTCAATTCATAGTACAGTTTGCTTTATACTAATCACTTTTTTGTATTTGTGCCAACAGGGGTGCTCAGCTTGATTTCAACGAGAACTGCACAAAATGTTCATGAATACATCGAATCATTCATTTCCACCACAAGACAGGAGATGCCCATAAGTTCAAGTCGTTGCAACATATAAGGGCGAAATCATACAAGCTACGCGCAAATTTGGTTGATTTTGGTGGAACTGCACAAAAAGAATAGCTGGTTTATTTAGCACGAGGTGCCATGTCAATGTCCGAACTGATGGCAAACCCCGCCCATTCCACAATCATAGGCATTTGATATTTTGGAATGGAACAACCTTGTCAAATTTTGCTCATTGATTTTAGCAAGAAATGTGTTTAATATTTTCGAATGGGACGCCCTTTGCTGTCAGCAGCGTCGAACAATTTTTTTTCTTTATTCTTTAGTTGTGAAGTAAATATTGCCTCTGACATGTGAGTCGCTGAGATGCATAATCATCGATTGTTTTGAATGTTCTCTATGAATTGCCAGGCCTGTGTGTTTGAATGCAATGTACAGAAACGCTAAAAAGATGCTCAAACTCTTTGTACTCCTTCTATTCCTTTTTACTTCGCACATTGTGAAAGTGCATACTTTTTTGTATAAGATTGGTCAAAGTAGAGATACTTTGACTGCAGACAAAACTTGTATGCAGACTAGAAAGGACCGGAGGGAGTATATGTGAAACTGCTGCAAACGTGGTGATCCCCTGGGAATAATGTTAGTACGTATTGTTTTGCATGTTCATCCAATGCCAGTTATACAGGAATTCAAACTAATTGAAATAAATTCATTCATACACGGTCGGATTTCATATAAACATGCCGGATTTCATTACATTTCATACATTCTACAACTAAAAAGGGGTGTTTATGGCCGCACGCATCTCCCAGATGCAGAGGCCGGGGGTCATCCTCCTTTTCTAAAAAAACTAAAAAGGGGTCCGCTGGAGGTATAATTAATTAACCGAAGCTACCCACCTGTGTCTCGCTAAGCCGAACAGAAGCTTCAGTGACTTAACTACAGGTGCAGTTGCATAACTGACATGTGGCCTGTTGGGCCCACATGTCAGTCAGCCAACTGCACCAGCAGTTAAGTAGAAGCAGCGTTTTTCTCCAGCGCAGCTCTCCGACTCCACGTCGCTGCCAAGAAGCTAACCGGCCGTCAATGGTCAACCCGCCTAGCTTGGCTTCAACCGGAGGGTAGCAGCGGTGGCCTTACATGGACCCGAGCAGCGACAACCTACCGTGTTCTACACTTCCTTGTTTTCTGTGTGGCGCGGCCTCATTGGCAGCGGGGCGGGGCCTCGGCGGAGCCGGCGATGTCCTATGTCTCGTTGTCGGCGGGCGGCGCCTTAGCGGAGCGGTGGAAATCCTCCCCCACGTTGCCGGCAGGGTGGGGCCTTGGCTAAGTCGGTGATGTCCTCTGCCTCGTTGTTGGCGGGGTGGGGCCTCGGCGGAGCCGGCGGTGTCCTCTAACTCGTTGTTGGCGCCACGGGGTCTCGGCGGAGCTGGCGGTGTTCTCTGCCTTGTTGTTGGCGCCGCAGGGCCTCGGAGGAGCAAGGCATCATCAATGCCAGCGGAGCGGGGACTCGTCGGAGCCGGCATTATCCTCTGCCTCATCCTCGGTCTTGCCAAACAGTGCCTCGCCCGCTTCATCGCCCTCTTTGCTAGCCTCTTTGTAGGCGGCCGCAGCCTCCGCCACCTGCATGCGGTACCGCCAGCGCTCGAGGCGGCCCTTGCGGGCGGAGCGGTACGAGTCGAGCAGCGCCTTCTGCTCCGCCTACAGGTGCTCCTGGAGGAGATGGTGGTTGTAGGCGGAGTCGGCCTGCGCCTTCCGGAACTGCTCCTCACGCATCTGCCTCACCCTGTCCATATATTGGGCATGGGCCTCGCCGATGGTCATGGTGCATTGCACCAGCGAGGATGGCATGGAGGAGGGGGTTGGCACTGGATCGTCGACTAACATGTTCTCCATTGGGACATCGTCGTCCTCCGGCTGCCTACCGACCAGCCGGTCGGCAGCAATGGCTTCCATCTCCTTGTGGCCCGTCGTCCGCCCGTCCTGAAGAGCGCTGGAGCATGAGGAAGCCATGGTGGGCAGTATTGGTGTGGACAGGAGAAAGGGAACGGATACGGATGACTGCGGCTATGGCCGGCGCAGCAGTTTATATAGCAGTGGTGGGCGGGCGGAGGGACGGATGTGTGGCGCCGGAATAGCAGCCTCGGCAACCGCACATCATGAATGTGTGCGGCAGATGGACGGACGGACGGCACTTGTGTCGTTTGAAGGCGGAGCAATCGCCTGCACCGGGAAGCGGGGCGGCCGGCGCTGACTTTTTTGGGCGGAAAGCGCGCGCGGGCAAGGAGATGACTTTACTTGGATAGGATGACAATGGGGACCCACCAGGTCCATAGCCTCACGTACGCAAGTGCCTCCTTATTATATATATATATATATATATATATATATATATATATATATATATATATATATATATATTATTTTGCTTCCTCCTGGTTTCCTAACATCACGGTCCCACACCATTGTCAACCTATGTACTCCCTCCTTTCCGGTTTATAGGGCTTATCTCAAAATTTTAGTTTTTCCATTTTATAAGGCTCAGTTTGGTTGTTTTCCATCACATGTTCAGATTCCAAGGTGCATTAAATCATTCCATGCAAGTATTAAGAGAAAATTGACCAATGCATGTACTTTATGCATGCATGCATTGCAATTAATGCATTGATAAACATAATTTTTTGAGGATAACAAGAGCATTAATTAGGTGCTTTTGCAAAACTACAAAAAGTATTCCACCACTCACCATCTACCTTGATTGGTGAGATTTTTGAATTGAGCATTATAAACCAGAAAGGAGGGAGTAGTCAATAAACGAGAGAATTGCACAAGAAGCGGCCGACAGTTGGGACCAAGCAGCTCGAGCAGTATTTGTGTTTTTGAGGTGTGAGCACTGCAGAGTTTTCGATATTTACCCCAGATATTAATTTTTATCCTCTGAACAACAACGAAAACATCGCTGCAGGTATTAACTGGGCGGGCTGTGGCCCATCTAGCCTAGGCCAGATATCCAGCCTAGATATTAAATTTTTTTTCAAGCTAAAAATGGCTAGCCCAGCTATACTTTTTTTAGGAATACCCAGGCAAGGTCAAGTTGTTATTCTCCGCCCCGCTGGGCTTCAAATCTTTCCTAGGAGGGATGCATTAGGCTTAACAAGAAAATGGGCTTTAAGAAATAATAAATGTGATGTAATTATAAAAACTTGATAGTAACTATAAAAAATGCACCAAACAGTGATTACTTTATAAAATATTATTTTTGGAATATTGAAAATTTTAATTTCATTAATTGTTGCGAGCGCAATGTTTCATTGGATTTTTACGTAATATAAATTTATATTGAAATTGTATTTAATCTGACTAGAAATTTCGGGATAAAAATATTCGGATCCCATCAAAATGTGGGAAATTTTTATTGAATTCTGTTTTGAACGGTTGGTTGAAATGGGCTGTACTTTTAACAAACTGTAAATGGGTTGTAGTAAATTCCATTAGAATTCAAAAATGGGCTACACATTCTTACAAATCTCAAATGGGCTATAAATTCTCTGCCACACACTTCTGGCCCTACTAAGTTGATGCGTCCCCTAAAAAACAGAGTTGACGCGTATGCAAGGCTTTGTCAACTTATAGTCAACACACGGTTCTAGCAGCAGTGGCCGTTGGATGTCCATCCAACGGATTCCGTGCTTCTTCTTCAATCTCGGATATTCTAGCTTCACCCGCCCAAAAAAATGATCCCCCTGACATCTGGGTCTCACCGTTTCGGAAGCTGACCTGTGGGCCTACTAAGTTGACGTACCAAGGGCTTTGTCAACTTAGTCAATATAAACGATTCTAGCTGCAGTGACCGTACGATGTCCATCCAACGGCTGTCGTGCTTCTTCAACCTCTGGTATTCTTGCTCCAGCCGCCCAAAGCAGCGCCGGTCATGCCGCCTGCTCCTGCCTCCCGTGGCCGGCTGTGCTGCCGCAGAGGCCTCGCCACCCCCTACTACTCCCACCGCTGGCCAGGCCATCCCTCCACTCACCCACACCCCCTGTTATTCTGCGGCGACGGCAGCGCAGCCGAACCAGTGAACCCTCGTACTCCTCTCCGCGTGTGCATCCACTGTCGCGTCTTCCCCGGCTGCACGTCGTCCCCTTCCTAGTCCTCGCCGTCGTCCACCGCCGTGGTGCTCTCGACGCGGCGTGGTCAACGTGGTCAAGGAACGACTTCCATCGAACGTGGACTGTACGTGGAAAGGCTGACAGCTGGGTCCACGGCAGCCGCAAGGAAGTGCCTCCTTATTACGCGCAAAATAATAATTCCTCCACCTGACAGCGGGGACCCATCGGACGGGCCACCGTATTTCGCAAAAAAAATGATTCGCCCCCTGACTGCTGGGACCCATGAGCTACATCTTCGCACGCAAGGAAGTGCGTCCGAAAAAAAAACAATTCGCCCCCCTGACTGCTGGGACCCACCAGCTACATCTTCGCACGCAAGGAAGTGCGTCCGAAAAAAAAATGATTCGCCCCCCGACTGCTGGGACCCACCAGCTACACCTTCGCACGCAAGGAAGTGCGTTCGGGCAAAAAAACGATTCATCCCCCTGACTACTGGGACCCAGAGCTACACCTTCGCACGCAAGGAAGTGCGTCCGGGCAAAAAAAACGATTCACCCCCCTTACTGCTGGGACCCAGCAGCTACACCTTCGCACGCAAGGAAGTGCGTCCGGGCAGAAAAAACAAAACGATTCGCCCCCCTGACTGCTGGGACCCACCAGCTACATCTTCACACGCAAGGAAGTACCTGACAGTCAGGACCCACTTGGTCGAAGCGTACGTAGCGTTGTCATCCTGGTCGCGAACGTGTACTTACATACTGGTCGATGTAGAGGCGCGCACGTGTCGTAGTAGAGGCGCGCACGTGCCGTAGTAGAGGCGTGCATGTAGCATGTACACGTACGTACAGCGGACGGGGTGCAAGAAAGAAAATACGGCCACGTATGTGTACATATGGGCGGGGTCTCGAACGCCTAGTCGCGCATACGTACGGCGAGGGCTCGTGTTCATGGGGAGGCAACGGAATGCGTCGTGTTCATGGGGAGGCAACGGAATGCGTCATGTTCATGGGGAGGCAACAGAATGCATCGTGTTCATGGGGAGGCAACAAAATGCGTCGTGTTCATCGGGAGGCAACAGAATGCGTGGGAGCCAACCGGCTTGGACGGAGCAGGCGATGAAAACGAGGCCTGGCGTATCACAGAATGAAGGAAATGGCCTTATGTTCAATCGGCCACGTTCGTAACGGGGTCCTGTTGATCGGGAGGGGTGTAGCGTACCGCAAAACGGAGGAAACGGACCTCCTACGGTCGAAACGGGGGTCCTGTTGATCGGGAGAGGTGTGGCGTACCGCAAAACAGACAAAACGGACCTCCTATGGTCGAAACGGGGGTCCTATTGATCAGGAGGGGTGTGGCGTACCGCAAAACGGAGGAAACGGACCTCCTACGGTCAAGACGGGGGTCCTATTCATTGGGAGGGGTGTGGCGTACCGCAAAACGGGACTCCATGGGATACTGTTCATCTCCACCGTCGACCTCCTCCAGCCTCCACGGGCTACCGTCAACCTCCTCCAGCCTCCACGGGCTCCTGTTCATCTAGCCTCCACCGCGCGCTACTCCACTGGCTACTGTTCAACCACCCCTCCACGGGCACCCCTCCACCGTCTACTGTTCATCCAGCCCTCCACACCACGAGGTCCTGTTCAACCACCCCTCCATCGTCTACTGTTCATCCAGCCCTCCACACCACGGGGTCCTGTTCATCCAGAGGCAACGCCACCGCTCATTGTTCATCCAAACCCCCCCACAACGCTCACTGTTCATCCAATCGATTGGCTTTAGTTAGCACCAGTAGCCAAGGAATCGCTCCATCGGGTTCAGTTAACAGCCATCGATCGATCGCTCGGGTTCAGTAACGCGTAGCCTGCAGTGCAATCGCTCTGGTTCAGTTAGAGCCCAACGCCTCACTCGGGTTCAGTTAGAGCCAATGCCTCGCACACACGCACGTACATGTACGAGAGAAACGCGCATCGATCGGCCCCCGACCTCCCACCGTAACTGGCAACTCCCCGAAATTTCCCTACCCCTCGCTTCTACCACGATTTTTTCCGTCATGGACGGCCCAAAGAATGTCATGCAGCTGCGTCTCCGGGCCGCCCAGGACGAAAATCCCATTTTCTGTCATGATTTTTTGTCATAGAAGTAGGAGCCCACCACATCTATGATGATACCGGGTTCTATCACAATTATCGTCATAGAAGTGTCATATGTATGACAGAAAAAAAATTCGTTCGGCCCAAAATGTCACGGATGTGTCTTTTTTTTGTAGTGTAGTGGTGCGCCTGAAGAAAGTGAACAAGTCAGGGTAACTGCATCAGTTGTGCCTGAGGAAAATGAACCAAAGTCCTCTGCACCTCCTGCGCCTACACCAACTCCGATCCTTCCATCTGCATCAGATGCGAAGAAGACCAAGGTTGCAGAGCATGCAGCTGTGAAGAAAAGAAGGCATCAACTTCATCAAACTCTCTAGCTCCGAAGAAGATGAAGCCTCTGACTAGTTCAATTGATAATCCAATTGATGTCGTTCCAGTCTCCTCAATGCCATCAAAGGACCTTGTTCCTTTTGGTGAAGATTATGTGATTCCCAATGAATCTAATGAAGAAACTCCTTCTGCTGCTTCAACAGAGCAATTGGACAAAGAAATTGAAGTGGATGAAATCCCTTCAACCCCAGTCATTTCCTCACCTATGCCTCAGTTCACTATTGAAGAGGCAGGTGTTGAAGAAATAGAAGATGAGGATGTGACATTGGTTGTACTCAATGATGACTTTTGGGAAAGTCAGCACCCCAACTCTCCAATGTTCACTCCACTCCAAGCTATTCCCCAGTCCCATGCTGCTACTGAAGTGCATATGGGATCTGAAGAACCTCATGCAACCCCAAGTGTTCATGAAGAAGTTCCAGCCACTAGTGCTGAAGAAAATGTCAATGAGGAAATGAAGAACCAGGCTGAAGCTGTAGAAGAGCCTGAAATTCCTCAGCCTGAGGAACCTGAGATTGCGATTCCTGAGGTGGTACTGCAATTGACTGACACTCCTCAACCCAAGCCAAAGGATCCCTTCTCAAAGAGGCAAAAATTCAAGGCTAATGATTTGTTCGGCGAGCACGTGTTCTTCACTGAATTCAATCCCTATGACAATGCTCGTCTTGGAAGGAATCGTTTCTGGACTGCCAGCGAGGCCAACTTCTATTCCTCACTACTTTTCAACAAGGACAAAGTCTTCGATCATGAGAATATTCCTCATGTGGACATGGAATCAATGCCGTGTTTCTCTCAAGTCCTCAGCATGATTCATGATGCAGGCTTGCTCAATTTCTGCTCTAACATAGTTGATTGGAATGAAGAGCTTATTCTTCAGTTCTATGCAACTCTGCATATCACAGGTGATGCTGCTGACGTCAACTCGTCGGTGTTGGACTGGATGACTGAAAACACTCATTACAAGGCACCAGCCTCTGAATTGCTTCGTGCCTTGCCAATCAGTCCTCCACCTGACGGTGCTCGTTGTCTATATAATGAGCCTGAACTCACTGATCACTATAAGCAAGTACTCATGAAGCCGCTGAAGCCGGGTCAAGCCCCAAGGACCAAATTCCTCGTGAAGGAATTGCTCTATGTGCCAAGAACCATCTACCGCATTCTAATGAAGACCATGAGTCCCATCAAAGGCCATGACTCATCTGATAAAGAAATTATTGGAATGATGAAGAATATGCTTTTCAAAATCATGCATGGCATCCCCATAAACTATCATGATTTCTTCATGAGGACTCTGGCGAATGTTGCACTTTCACCATTTGGGCTGAAGCCTTACGCGCCGTGGATCATGAGATTCCTTAGATCAAGGTCTTCACTCAACTACAAGGCTGATTTTCAGAATCACCTCAGCTACTTTCCCCCTATTGAAGTCCTCAAGTGGACAATTTCCTCATCTGATGGGAAGGGCAAGTCACCAGCCGTTATCGATGAAGGCATTCGTCCATTGGATGGTCAGTTCCGCAAACCTGCACCTTACTCCACCAATGATGACTCTGCCACTCATGATTCTGCTGCCAATGCTACCATGTCAAGTCCTCAAGCTACTGCTCCTTGTGTGATGACTGGCCGTGAACTGCTTATAAGTCTTCACCAGAAGGTGGATAGAAATCACAAGTGAGTTAAGCATCAGTTTGGTTCCATTCTTCACAACATGACTTCCACACATAATGCAGTGAAGAAAAACCATTACTACCTCCATGAAGTATTTGATCACACCTGGGCTATTCTGTCACATCTATATGGTGAAGAAGATCTAAAGCAAATGGGCTTCAAGGAAGACTTTGACTGGTCTGCTCCTCCATCGAAGAAACACAAGAAGGTCAAGGTTCCTTCCTTGGTGGCTAGCTCATATTCTTCATCACGTGCCATGAACGAGCATGAAGACTTGGACGACACTGCAGCAGGCCCTACAACAACTCAAGACCTTGACAACGATGGTGCTCCTCCATCATCATGATATTCTTCAGGGGCGTTAGTCCTCAGTTTCAACCCTTTTGGTCATTCGATGACAAAGGGGGAGAAATTTGAGTTAGTCTTCACGCGGTTCTATCCTATATGGGCATTTTTTGCTAAGTTACAACTCTCGTTCTTGTGATGATTTTGCTGGATCGAGTTGTAATCTTAAACTCTATGGTGGCCTGATACTTTTGATGATTTCTTATGCATGCTTATTCCTCATTAATGTTAATGCATGCATGCTGAATTACATCAGTCACCATATTTCATCATGCATTTCAAATTCTTCATATTATATATCAAATGCGTGTATGGATTACAACATATAGGGGGAGATCTCCATGATTATACTCTTCAAGTGTGCATTCCTTCAAAAGCAAATTACTCACTATGCACATCTTCAGGGGGAGTTCTTCTATATCTTGCAATCAAATTCCTCAATATCAGTATTTACACTTCATATGTTTATCCCCATTGAAAAGTAACCTATATTGTCATCAGTCACCAAAAAGGGGGAGATTGTAAGTGCATCTAGTGCCCCTCAATGATTTTGGTGTATTGAAGACTTATAGGTTAAGGGACTGATGCGTTTGTGAGTGTACACAGGTCTATAAGTTTATGAGGAGTTTGATATTTACATAGAAAGTCGACCCATAAAAATGAAGTTCTTCAACTGAAGACTTTGGATTTCTGAAGACTTTGTGAAGACTTTGAAAGTGAAGAAATTGGTGTGACCTTGAAGACTTGGCAATCATTCAAGGAACATGAAGTGTGAAGACCTTTGTTTTTGTAGTTTCATTTTCTCCTTCTTGAGTCATAGGAAACACAGTGCTGTTAAAGGGGGTCGAGGAAATACTAAGGAAAAATTTCCATGTGATGCTCAACTCAAAGTCCTACACCTACCAATCCCTTTGAGTGAAGCCATTGGAAATCTCATACAGTTTAGTGATATTCATCAGTGATAGAGACAAAGTTCTTCTGGTCTCTGAGGAATTTGTTCTGACTGAGGAGTTAGGAATTCGCCAGTGCGAATTGCCTACACAGTGAGGAACATGATAGCCCTGAGGATTTTGATAGTCAAAATTCCGACCATTGATGTGCTATGCGCCAGCTGTTCCAAAATATCTACCCACCTAACGGTCATATCAGACAAGGGCATTTATGTCTTATCATGTCGGGTTGCTCCCTAGGCTATAAATAGCCGCCCCCTACAACCACTAGCCGGTTGGCTGCTCCGAGAGAAACTGACACTTGTCATTTGAGAGCATCCCATCCTCCGAGGACTTTGAGCGAAAATCATCAAGTGATGAAAACCCAAACCCAACACCTACAAACCCAAAGTGAATGAGCATCACTGAAGAGATTGATCCTGCATGGATTCGACGCTTGTTTCCTTTGAAGACTGTGCTTCTTCCAGACGGTTAGGCGTCAATGTCTAGAGCATCCAAGAGGAATTGTGGATCATCAAGTGACCGAGTTTGTGAAGGTTCGGAAGTCACCTGAAGACTTACCACGAGTGATTGGGCGAGGTCTGTCTGACCTTAGGTCAAGGAGAATACGGTGGGGACTGTGTGTCCGGGACTGGGTGTCCTCGAGTTTAAATACTCAGCAGCTCCAACCAGATGTACAGCTGAGACAACAGTTGGAACTGGTCTACCAAATCATTTTCTTCACCGAGCTTACTGGTTCTATTTCCTAAACTCTTTCATTTACTCATGTCTGTTGTTGTGTGCCTGTTCATATCTGTTTGAAGACTTTGACTGAAGACTTTCTCAATTTCCTCAGTTCAATTTCTTCAGTCTGTCCGTCTTCTTTCTTGTGTTATCATGTGTTTACGCTTTCTGTACTCTGTGCTTGTCTTCATCTTGTCATGATGACTATGCTTGTATTCTGTTATGTTTACTTCTGAGTACTTATTCCGCTGCAAGTAGTTCTTCATTTAGGAATTTTCTCACCAGCAAATTCCTCAGTGAAGAATTCATAAAAATCGCCTATTCACCCCCCCCCCCCCCTCTAGTCGATATAACGCACTTTCAACACATCTTTTGTAGTTGCGGATGCTTGCAATAGGGGTTAATCATAAGTGGGATGCTTGTCCAAGTAAGGGCAGTACCCAAGCACCGATCCACCCACATATCAAATTACCAAAGTACCGAACGTGAATCATATGAGCGTGATGAAGACTAGCTTGACGATAATTCCCATGTGTCCTCAAGAGCTCTTTTCTCATTATAAGAAATTGTCCAGGCTTATCCTTTGCTAAAAAAGGATTGGGCCACCTTGCTGCACTTTATTTACTTTCATTGCTTGTTACTCATTACAATTTATCTTATCACAAAACTATCTATTACCTACAATTTCAGTGCTTGCAGAGAAAACCTTACTGAAAACCGCTTATCATTTCCTACCGCTCCTCGTTGGGTTTGACACTCTTACTTATCAAAAGGACTATGATAGATCCCCTACACTTGTGGGTCATCAAGACTCTTTTCTGGCGCCGTTGCCGGGGAGTGTAGCGCTTTTGGTGAGTGGAACTTGGTAAGGAAACATTTATATAGTGTGCTCAAATTTTTTGTTACTTGCCACTATGGAAACTAATCCTTTGAGGGGCTTGTTCGGGGTATCTTCACCCCGACCAGAAGAGCAAAGAGTTGCTCCTCAATCTACTGAACTTTTTGAAAATATTTACTTTGAGATTCCTTCGGGTATGATAGAGAAACTGCTAGCTAATCCATTTGCAGGAGATGGAACATTGCATCCCGACTTACGCCTTATCTTTGTGGATGAAGTTTGTGGATTATTTAAGCTTGCAGGTATTCCCGATGATGTTATCAAAAGGAAGGTCTTCCCTTTATCTTTGAAGGGAGATGCATTGACATGGTATAGGCTATGTGATGATACAAGATCTTGGAATTATAAACGATTGAAGTTGGAATTTCACCAAAAGTTCTATCCTATGCATCGTGTTCATCGTGATCGTAATTACATATATAATTTCCGGCCTCGTGAAGGAGAAAGCATTGCTCAAGCTTGGGGGAGGCTCAAATCAATGTTATATTCATGCCCCAATCATGAGCTCTCCATAAAAATGATTATTCAAAATTTTTATGCTTGGCTTTCTCTCAATGATCGCAACCTGCTCGATACTTCCTGTGTTGGTTCTCATATGCTGAATACTATTGATTTCAAATGGGGCTTATTGGAAAGAATTAAATGCAACTCTGAAGATTGGCATTCCGACGATGGCAAGGAGTCAGGTATGACACCTAAATTTGATTGTGTTAAATCTTTTATGGATACCGATGCTTTTCGTGGATTTAGCGCTATGGACTTGACTCTGAGATAGTAGCTTCTTCCTGTGAATCTTTTGCTACTCACGTTGATCTCCCTAAGGAGAAATGGTTTAAATATAATCCTCCCGTTGAAGTAAAAGTAGTTGCACCTATTACAGTTGAAGAAAAGACTGTCACCTATAGTGATCCTATTGTTCCTACTACTTATGTTGAGAAACC
Organism: Triticum aestivum; assembly: GCF_018294505.1. Lineage (NCBI taxonomy): Eukaryota > Viridiplantae > Streptophyta > Magnoliopsida > Poales > Poaceae > Triticum > Triticum aestivum. The sequence continues at coordinate 136,234,390 of NC_057810.1, read as the reverse complement.
TCCTTTTCCTGTTAGGATAAAGGATCATGCTAAAACTTCGGATGTTGTTCGTAAGAGTAATACTAGGACTTATACACCTCCTGAGCAAATCAAAGTTGAACCTAGTATTGCTATGGTTAAAGATCTCTTGGATGATGATTTAGATGGGCATGTTATTTATTTCTGTGGTGAGACGGCTAATATTGCTATAAGTGCATCTAGTGCCCCTTAGTGATTTTGGTGTATTGAAGACTTATAGGTTAAGGGACTGATGCGTTTGTGAGTGTACATAGGTCTATAAGTCTATGAGGAGTTTGATATTTACAGAGAAAGTCGATCCCTAAAAATGAAGTTCTTCAAGTGAAGACTTTGGATTTCTGAAGACTTTAAAAGTGAAGAAATTGGTGTGACCTTGAAGACTTGGCAATAATTCGAGGAATATGAAGCGTGAAGACTTTTGTTTTTGTAGTTTCATTTTCTCTTTCTTGATTCATAGGAAAGACCTTACTGTTAAAGGGGGTCGAGGAAATACTAAGGAAAATTTTCCATGTGATGATCAACTCAAAATCCTACACCTACCAATCCCTTCGAGTGAAGCCATTGGAAATCTCATACTATTCAGTCATATTCTTCAGTGACAAAGACGAAGTTCTTCTGGTCTCTGAGGAAGTTGTTCTGACTGAGGAGTTAGGAATTCGCTAGTGTGAATTGCCTACACAGTGAGGAACATGATAGCCCTAGAGAATTTGGGAGTCAAATATTCCGACTGTTGCTGTGCTATGCGCCAGCTGTCCCAATATATCTACCCACCTAACGGTCATATCAGACAAGGGCATTTATGTCTTATCATGTCGGGCTGCTCCCTAGGCTATAAGTAGCCGCCCCCTTCAACCACTAGCTGGTTAGCTGCTCCGAGAGAAACTGACACTTGTCATTTGAGAGCATCCCATCCTCCGAGGACTTTGAGCGAAAATCATCAAGTAAGGAAAACCCAAACCCAACACCTACAAACCCAAAGTGATTGAGCATCACTGAAGAGATTGATCCTGCGTGGATCCGATGCTTGTTACCTTTGAAGACTGTGCTTCTTCCAGATGGTTAGGCGTGATGGTCTAGAGCATCCAAGAGGAATTGTGGATCGCGGAGTGACCTAGTCTGTGAAGGTTTGGAAGTCACCTGAAGACTTACCACGAGTCATTGGGCGAGGTCTGTGTGACCTTAGCTCAAGGAGAATACGGTGAGGACTGTGTGTCCTCGAGTTTAAATACTCAGCCGCTCCAACCATACGTACAACTGAGACAGCAGTTGGAACTGTTCTACCAAATCATTGTCTTCACCAAGCTTACTGGTTCTATTTCCTCAACTCTTTCATTTCCTCATTTTTGTTGTTGTGTGCCTGTTCATATCTGTTTGAAGACTTTGACTGAAGACTTTCTCAATTTCCTCAGTTCAATTTCTTCAGTATGTCCATCTTCTGTCTGTGTTATCATGTGCTTACGCTTTCTGTACTCTGTGCTTGTCTTCATTCCATTATGATGACCATGCTTGTGTTCTGTTATGCTTACATTTGAGTACTTATTCCGATGCAAGTAGTTCTTCATTTAGGAATTTCCTCACTAGCAAATTCCTCAGTGAAGAATTCGTAAAAATCGCCTATTCACCCCCCTCTAGTCGATATAACGCACTTTCAATTGGTATTAGAGCGAGGTACTCCCTTGTTCTGTGTGATTTTGGTTTAACCGCCTGGAGTTTTAGTTATGTCAATCGCAGGTATGATCAAGGTCTCTGCTGGGTGTGCTACCTTCGATGGAACGGACTACCCCTACTGGAAGAATAAGATGCGAATGCATCTTGAGGCAATTGATAACTCTGGTATGTTGTGGAAATGGTGTTCCCTCTGTCACACCTTCTCTGAACGCTACTGATGTGAAGAGATTCAAGCAACTCGATTCTCAAGCAAAGAATATCATATGTGGCCACCTGAGCAAAGGACAGTATGGAAGAGTGAGTGCTTTAGAAACTGCTAAGCTTATCTGGGATAGGTTGTCCAAAGTGAATGAAGGAGTCTCAACTCAACGTGACTCTTGTCTTGACGTTCTTCGCAATCTCTTCAACCACTTCAAAAGACTCGACAATGAAAATGTCCAGCAAACCTTCGATTGCCTCACTGACATCTCAAATGAGCTTCAAGCGCTGGGCGCCACTGACATCACTGACCATGAGGTGGTGAAGAAATTGCTGAGATCGCTCGATTCTTCATTTGATACTCTGGCACTGATGATTCAAGAGCATGCTGACTACAAGTCAATTGATCCCGCTGATATCTTCAAGAGGCTAACTACTCATGAGTTCCATCTTGCTGAGAAGAGAGATCTCTATGGTTCGAGCTATGGCAGATCACGTGCTCTGAAGGCCAAGGCAGTCTCTGAGTCTGAAGATGAGGACTCTGCTAGCAGCCTTGGTGACCCTGAAGAACTGAGCCAGGAACTAGCACTGCTCGTGAAGAAATTTCAGAAGTTCTCAAGACGTGGTCGCTTTGGAAAATCCTCAAGGAGCAATGATTTCTCACTCAGTGACTACAAGAAGAGGCTATGCCACAAATGCAAGAAACCTGGTCACTACATCCAAGATTGTCCTCAGTGGGATAAGGAATCAAAGAAGAAGAAATACAAGGATTACAGTTCTGATGACGCAAAGAAGAAGAAGAAATCTTCAAAGTCTTCATCATCAAAATCCTCGAAGTCTTCATCTCACAAGAATAGCAGCTCCAAGAAGGCTCGGGCATTCATTGGCAAGGAAATGGACTCTGAGGCTGGATCTGAGGAACATGAGGACGAGGAGGCATCTGAGGAGTCCGAGTCTGGTGTGGCGAGCCTAGCTCTCGGTACTGCATTCGTCAGCAAGTCTCTCTTCAACTCTGAAGAAAATGGCTTCACCAACAAGGCTGATGAAGGCAATGATGACTATGCTCCCACCTATTGCTTCATGGCAAAGGGTGCCAAGGTAACTAAATACGCCTCCTCTGAATCTAGTGAGGATGAATCTGATGAAAACCTCAAGCCCAGCTACTCTAAACTTGCTAAGATTGCTGTGAAACAACAAAAGTCTTTTGAAAAAGTTCAAAACATGCTAGATAAAAGTGATGATATGTTGGGTGAAGAAATGGATCGCACTAAAACCTTGACTGAAAATCTTCAGAGACTTCAATCCAAGTTTGACAACCTTCAATGTCATCATAACACTCTCTTATCTGATCACGAGAAGCTTTCTTATGAATTTCTTCAAAGAAAGTAAGATCTTGAAAAGCTAAGAGTGGATTATGAAGATCTTCAGAAGGAGCGTGATTCATTACTTGCTCAACAAATCAGCGCTACTCAGTAAGAATTTGTTCCTCCATGTCTGAAATGCATTGAACGTGAAACTCCTAATTCTTCACCCGAATGTTCAAATGCTTCTAATGCTACAAATTCTTCATCTATCTCTGCTATCACTAATTCCTCATCTGAGGACATTCCTAGTATCACTGATGATGCAGGGCTGAAGGAATTGTACATGACAGGCATGTACAAAAGCCTCAAAGGGCATCAGACTCTTTGTGATGTGCTTAAAAAGCAGATCCTCAATAGAAACCCTAGGAAAGAGGGTATTGCCTTTGAGAGGAAACTCAATGCTGATGGAACATATTGGAAGCCTGAGCAGTATCCCAAAACCTCATGGGTTGCTGCAAAGGGACCTCCAGTTGATCCATACAACTTATCTGGCTTTGTATGTGAATCTCCTCATTCTTTTGATGAGTCATTTGACTCCAACTATAAACTGTTCAAAAATCAGAATGGTGAAGTATTTGCTAGATAACTGCAGGAACGGTTCACCTATAAAGAAAATCTGGGTTCCCAAAAGTTGCCTTGAAAGTCTTCAGGTGAATGTCCTCATGACACCAGCTGTGAAGAATAGGAACTCCAGATCAAATTCTTCATATGAACCAAATTCTTCATATGGATCCAAGTCCTCATACAGACCAAATTCCTCAAGTGGATCAAATTCCTCAAAAGGGTCAAAATCCTCATATGATTATCATCATGCTAACCCCACTGCTTCGCAGGATAGAGCTAAGGTCTATGAGTATGAGCATTATTCTTCAAATCATTATGTTCATAAGTCCTCGAAGAATATCTCTGCTTATTCATATGCTTACCCTAACCCCTCTTATGTGAAACGAAGCGGACTGGCGTCTATGCCACCTTTCTCATATGGTGCTCGCAGAGTGATGAATTCTTTGCCACCCCTTCAGATGTGGGTGGTGAAGAAAAAGAACTAATCTCTTATGCAAGGTCGGGTCTCCAGACGTGCTCAAAACGTCTGAAGAATTTGCTAGAGACCTGAGCAGTGCCTGAAAGGATGCAGTCTAATCATGAAGAAATGAACCTTCATTTCTCACGTCCTCATACTATTTTAGTTGTTCTATTGCTTGATGAAATTGATCTAACGATATTGATATCATATTCTTCACTGATGAAGTATATGAGTTCGTAAGTTGCACTAATTCATCTGTAGGATGATCAACCCAAAGCCAATGAGTGGGTCCTCGATAGTGTATGCACAAATCACATGACTGGTGACAAGAATCTATTGATGGATGCTCCTTTATCACCATCACATCTGAAACATATCATCTTCGCTGACAAAGGCAAAAGTCATGTATTGGGTCTAGGTAAGGTTGCGATCTCAAAGGATCGACACATGGAAAAAGTCATGCTTGTCGAGTCCTTAGGATACAACCTCATGTCTGTCTCAATGCTTTGTAATCTTGATATGGTTGTTGTCTTTGGCAAATATCGTTGTGTTGTGATCATGGAAGCTGACAATTCCAAAGTCTTTGAAGGCTTTAGGAGAGGAGACTTGTACATTGTTGATTTCTCTACAGGACCACAACCGGCTGTATGTCTACTTGCAAAAGCTTCAGAAGGCTGGCTATGGCATCGACGACTTGGTCATGCCGGCATGAGGACTTTGCACACGCTCGCGAAGAATAAGCATGTCATTGGCATTGAGAATGTCAAATTCCTCAAGGATCACTTATGCGGAGCCTGTGAAGATGGAGAGATGACCAAGGCCAAGCATCCAGCAAAGACAATCATGACTACCACTAAACCATTTGAATTGCTTCACATGGATCTCTTCGGTCCTAATCATTATTCAGCTGTTACAAATGATGCATCTCTATATGGCTTTGTTATTGTTGATGATTATTCTCGTTACACATGGGTGCACATTGTCACTTGCAAACATGAGGTGCAGGAAGTCTTCAAACGATTTTCCTCGAGGGCTTCAACCAACTTTGGTGTGAAGATCAAGCACATCAGAAGTGACAATGGGACCGAGTTCAAGAATTCCGGTCTTGATGACTATGTTGATGAACTTGGTATTACTCATGAGTTATCTGCTCCTTATACTCCTCAGCAGAATGGCATCGTGGAGCGCAAGAACAGAACTCTTGTTGAGATGGCTCGCACTATGCTTGATGAATACAAGACACCTCGTCGGTTCTGGATCGAGGCTATTGATACTGTGTGACACATCATTAATAGAGTATATCTTCACAAATTCTTCAAGAAGACCGCCTATGAACTCCTCACTGACAAGAAACCCAATGTGAGTTACTTCAAAGTCTTCGGGGTTAAATGTTGGATTAGAGATCCTCATCACAATTCTAAATTTGCACCGAAAGCACATGAGGGTTTTATGCTTGGTTACGGAAAGGACTCGCACACCTACAATGTCTTCATTCTTCACAAGGTTGTTGAAACTGTAGATGTGCAGTTTGATGAAACTAATGGCTCGCAAAGAGAGCACCTACCTTCTGTGCTAGATGAACCAGCACCTGAGGAATCTATCAAGTTCAAAGCTACTGAGGATGTCATTCCCACCAAAGAATCTACTGAAGAATTCATTCCAGAACATGATGAATGTCGAGCTGGCGCACCTGAAGAAAATGGTGCTGAGGAAAATGCTCCTGAAGAAAATGCGAATGAAATTCCTCGAAGACAACCCGCTCATCCTCGTATTGCAAACAAAGTGCAAATTGAGAAGATCATCGATGACATTGAAGCACCAGGTCCTCTCACACGCTCAAAAGCTTCACATTTGTCTAACTTTTGTGGGCACTTTGCTTTTGTCTCTATCATAGAGCCCACTAAGGTAGATGAAGCATTTCTGGAGCCTGAGTGGATTCAAGCTATGCAAGAAGAATTGCATCAGTTCGAGCTCAACAACATCTGGGAACTGGTCAAACGTCCAGATCCTCGCAAGAACAACATTATAGGCACAAAGTGGATCTACCACAACAAGCAAGATGAAAATGGCCTTGTGGTGAGGAATAAGGCACGACTTGTAGCTCAAGGCTACACACAGGTTGAAGGAATTGACTTCGATGAAACTTTTGCACCTGTTGCTAGACTTGAGGCTATTCGCATATTACTTGCTTATGCTAACCATCATGATATTATCTTACAACAAATGGATGTGAAAAGTGCATTCATCAATGGTAAGCTTGAGGAAGAAGTATATGTTGCTCAACCCCCAGGTTTTGAAGATCCAAAGCATCCTGACAAAGTCTTCAGACTCAATAAGGCCCTATATGGCCTCAAGGAGGCCCCTCGGGCGTGGTATGATACTTTGAAGGAATTCCTAATGAAGAAAGGCTTCAAACCCGGTTCACTCGACCCAACTCTTTTCACTAAGTCTTATGATGATGAATTGTTTGTGTGCCAAATATATGTTGATGATATCATTTTTGGCTGTACTGACCAACGATACAGTGATGAATTTGCCTATATGATGACTGAAGAATATAAAATGTCTATGATGGGAGAATTGAAATTCTTTTTAGGTCTTCAAATTCGTCAATAGTGCAATGGCATATTCATATCTTAGGAGAAATACCTCAAGGACGTATTGAGGAAATTCGGCATGCAAGATTGCAAAGGGGTCAAAACTCCAATGCCCACAAATGGCCATCTATGCACTGATGAAAATGGTCAAGACTTCGATCAAAAGGTATACCGCTCCATGATTGGCTCTTTATTGTAGCTATGTGCATCTAGGCCGGATATTATGCTTAGTGTTTGCATGTGTGCCCGATTTCAAGCTACACCGAAGGAATCACACCATAAGGCTGTGAAGCATATTCTTCGATACTTAGCTCACACACCAACACTTGGACTATGGTATCCCAAGGGCTCTTCGTTTGATCTCATTGGATATTCAGACTCTGACTATGCTGGTGATCGTGTGGACCGCAAGTCAACTCAAGCACATGTCATTTCCTCGGACGATCTTTGGTCTGTTGGTCCTCAAAGAAACAGAACTGCGTATCACTCTCCACTACAGAAGCTGAGTACATTGTTGCTGGATCGTGTTGTGCTTAACTACTATGGATGAAGCAAACACTTAAGGACTATGGCATCAACATGAAGAATGTGCCTCTCTACTGTGACAATGAGAGTGCTATCAAGATTGCCCATAACCCAGTTCAGCACTCAAAGACCAAGCACATAACACTTATGCTGACTTGATTACTTAGATGTGCAACACACGAAGTAACATTTTTCTTATTCAATGAAGACTAACCCTCTAAGTGTGAAGAAATTAATGAAGAAATTCTCAGAGCCCTACGAAAATTGTACGCGGTGTCTGAAATCAGCTTTCTTATACGGTGGGTTACGCCACCACCCAAAGTTGGAAATCTTCAATTTGAGTTTTTCTTCGTTTTTGAAATTCCTCAGTTTTTCAAATTCTTCAACTTTGCTTTGTCTTTGCTCTTTCCGGTGTTGTTCTTCATTTGAATATATATATATATATATATATATATATATATATATATATATATATAGACACACACACACACACAGCATTCACTTATTGCTAATTCTTCAAGTTGATTTCTTCTGCTAAGTGAATGTGATCGGACCCTTCCCCCTCTATGCTAAACTCAACTCAGTCTATTCAGAAATTCTTCATGTGCGTTCTATTTGAAACTCGTTCAAAATCTTCACTGTGTCCTCGACAGCTGAAGAAATTGTGAATGGAACTTTTAACTTATCTTATCTAAATTTTTGGCTTTGCCACTCAAACCATTCCGCATCCCACGAAAATAATTATCTATTCACCCACGATCCTACACGATCGCCACCTCTTAGTACGTGGGTGACACATGTCAAGCGAATGAGAAGGGCCAGGGGCACGTTCGTCCGATTTCCTCGTGGGTACAGTTTTTCACTCCCACTATAAATACCACTGCGTCTTCCTCACTTCGTTTTACTCCGCTCGCTCTCACTCCCGCTCGAGCTCCCCAAACTCTAGCGCCGCCGCTACTTCATCATCGCCGGTGAGGAAGAGCTTCACTGTCTCGACCTCATCGCCGTCGTACTCGTGCCGGTTGCGGATTTCTTCACTCTGCCGCCATCGTAGCCGTCTTCCTTTGCCAAGTTAGGGCGTGGAAGATCTGAACTGACGAACTTCAAATCTACTCTTCCCAGTTTGTCGTGTTCTTCAACTCGGGTAATTAAAAGTTACTTTTACTACCCTCTTTGATTCTTATGCTTTCTTGAAAATCTTCAAAGGTGTTTATTCTTCAAATCTTCACACACATGAACACCTCACATGTCATCTGCTCTTGATTCGTTTCTCTAAGCAATGATTTTCTTCAAGATTCCTCAATAGTGTGGATTTTCAATCTATACAACTTTGGAACCTAAGACAAAGAGCACTTAGTGAAATTCCTCAAGACTCATCTGGTCAAATTCCTTAAACCTATTCTTTTTTGAAAAACCTTCTGAGAACGCATATGACCTCTCCAAATTCCTCGCAACTATACTCTATTCACATGTACAAATGTCCGCTGCTGAATCACTAGGTTCTCATCAACTTAACTCACTTGTAGTGTTCCTCGAAGAAAAGTTGTAGACCTCTTCAGAAACTTCAGTTGTTCATTTTCCTCAGCTGAAGAAAATGACTGAAGGTAAGAAGCCACAGAAAGGTGGAAAGAGGGCTGAGGTCAATACTGCTTTCGAAATCCCTGAGGACATCTATGCTGGGTACTGCACACCCCCTGAGGAAGATAGAAATCAGCGCAAGGTGCGCATTCAAAAGATAGAGAGGAGATGGGCACGGGAATGGAGGGAGTACAGGTATGTAACTCTCAAGTATATGAAGAAATTCGCACTCAACCCTCCATGCTCAAGACCACCATTGGCACCAGGCCAAGTGGCAGATCCCACCAGCCTCAAGCGTGGTTAGGACTATGCTGATGAATGGGCAAAGCGCCAGGCCAAACTAGCCAAGCAAACAAAGGAAGCAGTGAAGAAATTCAATGCAGACTCTGCTGCTGCTGCTACCGCTGCTGAGGCCTCTGATAGTCAGCCAAAGAAGGTGATGCTTAAGAAGCATGCGCACAAGTCAAGTGCTTCTCCCTCAATGCCCTCACAGCCAAGCTCCTCAGTAATGCCCTCAAGGCCAGATTATTCAAGGCCCTCACGGCCAATTCCTCACACTGCTCCTTCAAAGTCCTTAGCTCCTCCGACAAAGTCTTCAGCTGCTCCGACCAAATCCTCTGCACCTGTGCATCTCGCCACATGCCAAAGGACAACTGGCATCTCAATTGCCTCAGGAGCATCTGCAAGTTCCTCAGCTGCACCAAATTCCTCAGCTGGCCCCTCTCTACTGAAGAAAAAGGCCACTGCTGGATGAGGCCTTCGACCAAGTCCGCACAAGAAGCAGGTCGCCTTCCAAGTTCCCTCTAATGATGATGAGGCTGATGATGAAGAACTTGACGAAATCATCAGAGACAGGCAAGCCAGGGCCGCTAGAGCCAAAGGCAGCAATGTGCCACTGCTACTGGATCCAAAGTTGATCCTCGACTTCATTGACCTATGGCAGAAGGACCCTAACACGCCTTTGTCGGAGATGAACCTCACTCCTGGTCAAAGTCATGTTCTGACTGCCTTCATTGAGGAAGAGAAGTGGAAATTTGAAGAAGGAAGAAGGTTGAAGAAAGAGCAGTACAAGAAGCAGCGCTACCTCAAGGACAATGTCCTCACTCTTACCCCCGATCAACTCATTGCCTTGCAAGCTGAAATCAAGCAACTGAGTGATGAATTCGATCGCTACTATGCCGATTTGAAGGGCGCCAAGGTTTGGTTTGTTAATCTGACGAAGAAAGTCACTTCAAGTGCCGCAGCTCCTGTGCACGTTGAAGTTACACCGGCTTAAGCATCTGCTCAGCCTACTGAATAACATGCCAGCACCGCTGATGACAATCAGGCTGCTGAAGAAAATGAGAGTACCAGGGCTGATGACTCCATTCCAGCCGCTGAAGATATTGCCAGGGCATCCACTAGTGGTGCGCCTGAAGAAAATGAAGAAGTCAGGGCAACTGCATCAGTTCCGCCTGAAGAAAATGATCCAAAGTCCTCTGCACCTCCTGCGCCTACACCAACTCCGATCCTTCCATCTACATCAGATGCGAAGAAGACCAAGGCTGCAGATCGTGCATCTGTGAAGAAAAGGAAGGCATCAACTTCATCAAATTCTTCACCTCCGAAGAAGATGAAGCCTCTGACTAGTTCAATTGACAACCCAATTGATGCCGTTGCAGTCTCCTTCATGCCATCAAAGGACCTTGTATCTTTTGGTGAAGATTATGTGATTCCTAGCGAATCTGATAAAGAAACTCCTTCTGCTGCTTCGATAGAGCAGTTGGATGAAGAAATAGAAGTGGATGCAGTCCCTTCAACCCCAGTCATCTCCTCGCCTATGCCTCAGTTCATTGCTGAAGAGGCCGGCATTGAAGAAATGGAAGATGAGGATGTGGACATTGGCTGTACCACTCATGTGCTCAATGATGACTTTTGGGACAGTCAACACCCCAACTCTCCAATGTTCACTCCACTCCAAGCAATTCCTCAGTCCCCAGCTGCTACTGAAGTGGAAATGGGATCTGAAGAACCTCATGCAACCCCGTCGGTTCATGAAGAAATTCCAGCCACTAGTGCTGAAGAATTTGTCAATGAAGAATTGAAGACCCAGGCTGCAACTGAAGCAGAGCCTGAAATTCCTCAGCCTGAGGAACCTGAGATTGCGATTCCTGAGGTGGTGATGCAATTGACCGACAATCCTCAGCCCAAGCCAAAGGATCCTTTCTCAAAGAAGCAAAAATTCAAGGCTGATGATTTCTTCGGCGAGCATATGTTCTTCACTGAATTCAACCCATATGACAATGCTTGTCTTACAAGGATGCATTTCTGGACTGCCAGCCAGGCCAACTTCTATTCTTCACTGCTTTTCAACAAGGACAAAGTCTTCGACCACGAGCATATTACTGACGTGGACATGAATCAATGCCTTGCTTCTCTCAAACTGAAGGAAATATGCCCTAGAGGCAATAATAAAGTTATTATTTATTTCCCTATTTCATGATAAATGTTTATTATTCATGCTAGAATTGTATTAACCGGAAACATAATACATGTGTGAATACATAGACAAACTTAATGTCACTAGTATGCCTCAACTTGACTAGCTCATTAATCAAAGATGATTCTGTTTCCTAACCATAGACATGAGTTGTCATTTGATTAATGGGATCACATCATTAGTAGAATGATGTGATTGACTTGACCCATTCCGTTAGCTTAGCACTTGATCGTTTAGTATGTTGCTATTGCTTTCTTCATGACTTATACATGTTCCTATGACTATGAGATTATGCAACTCCCGTTTACCGGAGGAACACTTTGTGTGCTACCAAACGTCACAACGTAACTGGGAGATTATAAAGGAGCTCTACAGGTGTCTCCGAAGGTACATGTTGAGTTGGCGTATTTCGAGATTAGGATTTGTCACTCCGATTGTCGGAGAGGTATCTCTGGGCCCACTCGTTAATGCACATCACTATAAGCCTTGCAAGCATTATAACTAATGAGTTAGTTGCGGGATGATGTATTACGGAATGAGTAAAGAGACTTGCCGGTAACGAGATTGAGCTAGGTATTGAGATACCGACGATCGAATCTCGGTCAAGTAACATACCAATGACAAAGGGAACAACGTACGTTGTTATGCGGTTTGACCGATAAAGATCTTCGTAGAATATGTAGGAGCGAATATGAGCATCCAGGTTCTGCAATTGTTATTGACCGGAGACGTGTCTCAGTCATGTCTACATAGTTCTCGAACCCGTAGGGTCTGCACGCTTAAGGTTTCGATGACAGTTATATTATGAGTTTATGAGTTTTGATGTACCGAAGGAGTTCAGAGTCCCGGATGAGATCGGGGACATGACGAGGAGTCTTGAAATGGTCGAGACATAAAGATCGATATATTGGACGACTATATTCGGACTTCGGAAAGGTTCTGAGTGATTCGGGTATTTTCGGGGGTACCGGGGAGTTACGGGAATACGAGGAAGAAGCAATGGGCCTCATGGGCCAAGTGGTGGAAGAGAGGAGGCAGGGCGCGCGGCCCCCCTAGCCCAAACCGAATTGGACGAGGGGGCCGGCCCCCCTTTCCTCCTTTTCCTCCCTCTCCTTCCTTCTCCTTCTCCTTCCCTTCCTTCCCCTCTCCTAGTTGGACTAGGAAAGGAGGGAGTCCTACTCCCGGTGGGAGTACGACTCCTCCCTGGCGCGCCCTCCCTTGGCCGGCCGCCCCCTCCCCCTTGCTCCTTTATATACGGGGGCAGGGGGCACCCCAGGACACAGAAGTTGATCTTCATGATCGTTCCTTAGCCGTGTGCGGTGCCCCCCTCCACCATATATATTCCACCTCAGTCATATCGTTGCGATGCTTACGCGAAGCCCTGCGTCGGTAGAATATCATCATCGTCACCACGCCGTCGTGCTGACGGAACGCATCCCCGACACCCTGCTGGATCGGAGTCCGGGGATCGTCATCGAGCTGAACGTGTGCTGAACTCGGAGGTGCCGTACGTTCGGTACTCGGATCGGTCGGATCGTGAAGACGTACGACTACATCAACCGCATTGTTATAACGCTTCCGCTTTTGGTCTACGAGGGTACGTGGACAACACTCTCCCCTCTCGTTGCTATGCATCACCATGATCTTGCGTGTGCGTAGGGATTTTTTTGAAATTACTACATTCCCCAACAGTGGCATCCGAGCCTAGGTTTATGCGTTGATGTTATATGCACGAGTAGAACACAAGTGAGTTGTGGGCGATATAAGTCATACTTCTTACCAGCATGTCATACTTTGGTTCAGCGGTATTGTTGGATGAAGCGGCCCGGACCGACATTACGCGTACGCTTACGCGAGACTGGTTTTACCGCTGTGCTTTGCACACAGGTGACTAGCGGGTGTCTGTTTCTCCAAATTTAGTTGAACCGAGTGTGGGTACGCCCGGTCCTTGCGAAGGTTAAAACAGCACTAACTTGACGGACTATCATTGTGGTTTTGATGCGTAGGTAAGATCGGTTCTTGCTCAGCCCATAGCAGCCACGTAAAATTTGCAACAACAAAGTCGAGGACGTCTAACTTGTTTTTGCAGGGCATGTTGTGATGTGATATGGTCAAGACGTGATGAGATATAAGTTGTTGTATGAGATGATCATGTTTTGTTGAAGTTATCAGCAACTGGCAGAAGCCCTATGGTTGTCTCTTTGTTGCATAAAGATGCAAGTGCCAAATAATTGCTTTACCTTATCGCTATGCGATAGCAATAGTTGCAAGAGCAATAGTTGGCGAGACGACCATGTGACGACACATTGATATAGATCAAGATGATGAAGATCATGGTGTCGTGCCAGTGACGATAGAGATCATGACAGTACTTTGGAGATGGAGATCAAAGGCGCAAGATGATCATGGCCATATCATGTCACATATTTTGATTGCATATGATGTTTATCTGTTATACATCTTATTCTGTTTTGTTTGATGGTAGCATTTTAAGATGATCTCTCACTAATTATCAAGAAGTGTTCTCCCTGAGTATGCACCATTGCGAAAGTTCTTCGTGCTGAGACACCACGTGATGATCGGGTGTGATAGGCTCTACGTTCAAATACAACGGGTGCAAAACAGTTGCACAAGCGGAATACTCAGGTTAAACTTGACGAGCCTAGCATATACAGATATGGCCTCGGAACACGGAGACCGAAAGGTCGAACGTGAATCATATAGTAGATATGATCAACATAGTGATGTTCACCATTGAAAACTACTCCATCTCACGTGATGATCGGACAAGGTTTAGTTGATTTGGATCACGTGATCACTTAGATGACTAGAGAGATGTCTGTCTAAGTGGGAGTTCTTAAGTAATATGATTAATTGAACTTAAATTTATCATGAACTTAGTCTTGGTAGTATTTTGCAAATTATGTTATAGATCAATAGCTCGCGTTGTTGCTTTCATATGTATATTTTGATATGTTCCTAGAGAAAACTGTGTTGAAAGATGTTAGTAGCAATGATGCGGATTGGATCCGTGATCTGAGGTTTATCCTCATTGCTGCACAGAAGAATTATGTCCTTGATGCACCGCTAGGTGACAAACCTATTGCAGGAGCAGATGCAGACGTTATGAATGTTTGGCTAGCTCAATATGATGACTACTTGATAGTTTAGTGCACCATGCTTAACTCTTTGAATCGGGACTTCAAAGATGTTTTGAACGTCATGGACCATATGAGATGTTCCAGGAATTGAAGTTAATATTTCAAGCAAATACCCGAGTTGAGAGATATGAAGTCTCCAAGAAGTTCTATAGCTAAAAGATGGAGGAGAATCGCTCAACTAGTGAGCATGTGCTCAGATTGTCTGGGTACTTCAATCACTTGAATCAAGTGGGAGTTAATCTTCCAGATAAGATAGTGATTGACAGAATTCTCTAGTCACCATCACTAAGTTACTAGGACTTCGTTATGAACTATAGTATGCAAGGGATGACAAAAACGATTCCCGAGCTCTTCGTGATGTTGAAATCGATGAAGGTAGAAATCAAGAAAGAGCATCAAGTGTTGATGATTGACAAGACCACTAGTTTCAAGAAAAGGGCAAAGGGAAAGAAAGGGAAACTTCAAGTAGAATTGCAAACAAGTTTTCACTCCCGTGAAGAAGACCAAAGCTGGACCAAAGCCTGAAACTTAGTGCTTACACTGCAAAGGAAATGGTCACTGGAAGCGGAAATGCCCTAAATATTTGGTGGATAAATGGCAAAGTGAACAAGGGTATATTTGATATACAGGTGTTTGATGTGTGCCTTACTAGTATTTATAGTAGCCCCTGAGTATTTGAAACTTGTTCGGTTGCTAAGATTAGTAACTCGAAACAGGAGTTACATAATAAACAGAGACTAGTTGAGGGGAAGTGACGATGGTGTTGGAAATAGTTCCAAGATTGATATGATCATCATCACACACTCCCTATATTTTCGATATTAGTGTTAAACCTAAATAAATGTTATTTAGCATTTGCGTTGAGCATGAATATGATTTGATCATGTTTATTGCGATACGGTTATTCATTTGAAGTTAAAGAATAATTGTTATTCTATTTACATGAATAATACCTTCGATGGTTATACACCCAATGAAAATAGTTTGTTGGATCTCGATCGTAGTGATACACATATTCATAATATTGATGCCAAAAGATGCAAAGTTAATAATGATAGTGCAACTTATTTGTGGCACTGCCGTTTGGGTCATATCGGTGTAAAGCGCATGAAGAAACTCCATAAATATGGATTTTTGGAATCACTTGGTTATGAATCATTTGATGCTTGCGAACTGTGCCTTTTGGGCAAGATGACTAAAACTCCGTTCTCTGAAACAATGGAACAAGCTACTGACTTATTGGAAATAATACATACCGATGTATGCGATCCAATGAGTGTTGATGCTCGTGGCAAGTAACGTTATTTTCTGACCTTCACAAGATGATTTGAGCAGATATGGGTATATCTACTTGATGAAACACAAGTCTGAAATAGTTGAAAGGTTCAAAGAATTTCAGAGTGAAGTGGAAAAATCATCGTAACAAGAAAATAAAGTTTCTGCGATCTGATCGCGGAGACGAATATTTGAGTTACGATTTTGGTCTTCAATTAAAACAATGTGGAATAGTTTCACAGCTCACGCCACCTGGAACACCACAACGTTATGGTGTGTCCGAATGTCGTAACCGCACTTTATTGGATATGGTGCGATCTATGATGTCTCTTATTGATTTCCCACTATTGTTTTGGGGTTATGCATTAGAGACAGCTGCATTCACGTTAAAAGGGCACCATCTAAATCCGTTGAGACGACACCATATGAACTGTGGTTTAGCAAGAAACCCAAGTTGTCATTTCTTAAAGTTTGGGGCTGCGATGCTTATGTGAAAAAGTTTCATCCTGATAAGCTCAAACCCAAATTGGAGAAGTGCATCTTCATAGAATACCCAAAGGAAACTGTTGGGTACACCTTCTATCACAGATCCGAAGGCAAGATATTCGTTGCTAAAAATGGATCCTTTCTAGAGAAGGAGTTTCTCTCGAAAGAAGTGAGTGGGAGGAAAGTAGAGCTTGATAAGGTAATTTGTACCTTCTCCCGAATTGGAAAGTAGTTCATCACAGAAATCAGTTCCAGTGATATCTACCCCAATTAGTGAGAAAGCTAATGATGATGATCATGAAACTTCAGATCAAGTTACTACAGAACCTTGTAGGTCTTCCAGAGTACGGTCCGCACCAGAGTGGTACGGTAATCCTGTTCTAGAAGTCATGTTACTAGACCATGATAAACTTACGAACTATGAGGAAGCGATGATGAGCCCAGATTCCGCAAAATGGCTGGAGGCCATGAAATCTGAGATAGGATCCATGTATGAGAACAAAGTGTGGACTTTGGTGGACTTGCCCGATGATCGGCAAACCATAGAAAAATAAATGGATCTTCAAGAGGAAGACGGATGTTGATAGTAGTGTTACTATCTACAAAGCTCGACTTGTCGCGAAAAGGTTCTTGACAAGTTCAAGGTGTTGACTACAATGAGATTTTCTCAACTGTAGCGATGCTTAAGTCCGTCTAAATCATGTTAGAAATTGCCACAATTTATGAAATCTGGCAAATGGATGTCAAAACTGCATTCCTTAATGGTTTTCTTAAAGAAGAGTTGTATATGATGCAACCAGAAGGTTTTGTCAATCCTAAAGGTGCTAACAAAATGTGCAAGCTCCAGCGATCCATCTATGGACTGGTGCAAGCATCTCAGAGTTTGAATATACGCTTTGATAAGTTGATCAAAGCATATAGTTTTATACAGACTTGCGGTGAAGCCTATATTTACAATAAAGTGAGTGGGAGCACTACCGCCTTTCTGATAAATATATGTGAGTAATATATTGTTGATCAGAAATGATGTAGAATTTTTCTGGAAAGCATAAAGGAGTATTTGAATGGATTTCTTACATATTGAGCATCAATATCTATTGAGATAGATCAAGACGCTTGATAAGTTTTTCAATAAGTACATACCTTGTCAAGATTTTGAAGTAGTTCGAAATGGAACAGTCAAAGAAAGAGTTCTTGCCTGTGTTGTAAAGGTGTGAAATTGAGTAAGACTCAAATCACGACCACGGCAGAAAATAGAAAAGAGAATGAAAGTCATTCCCTATGCCTCAGTCATAGGTTCTATAAGGTATGCTATGCTATGTACCAAACCTATTGTATACCTTGTTATGAATTTGGTAAGGGAATACAATAGTGATCTAGGAGTAGATCACTGGACATTGGTCAAGAATATCCTTAGTGAGGACTAAGGAAATATTTCTCGATTATGGAGGTGATAAAAGAGCCCGTCGTAAAGAGTAACATCGGTACAAGCTTTTACACCGATCCAGATGACTCTAAGTCTCAATCTGGATACATATTGAAAGTGGGAGCAATTATCTAGAGTAGCTCCGTGCAGATCATTGTAGACATAGAATATTTGCAAAATACATACGGCTCTGAATATGACAGATCCGTTGACTAAGCTTCTCTCACGAGCAAAACATGATCATACCTTAGTACTCTTTGGGTGTTAATCACATAACAATGTGAACTAGATTATTGACTCTAGTAAATCATTTGGGTGTTGATCACATGACAATGTGAACTATGGGTATTAATCACATACAGATGTGAATATTGGTGTTAAATCACATGGCGATGTGAACTAGATTATTGACTCTAGTCCAAGTGGGAGACTGAAGGAAATATGCCCTAGAGGCAATAATAAAGTTATTATTTATTTCCTTATTTCATGATAAATGTTTATTATTCATGCTAGAATTGTATTAACCAGAAACATAATACATGTGTGAATACATAGACAAACTTAATGTCACTAGTATGCCTCAACTTGACTAGCTCATTAATCAAAGATGGTTATGTTTCCTAACCATAGACATGAGTTGTCATTTGATTAATGGGATCACATCATTAGTAGAATGATGTGATTGACTTGACCCATTCCGTTAGCTTAGCACTTGATCGTTTAGTATGTTGCTATTGCTTTCTTCATGACTTATACATGTTCCTATGACTATGAGATTATGCAACTCCCATTTACCGGAGGAACACTTTGTGTGCTATCAAACGTCACAACGTAACTGGGTGATTATCAAGGAGCTCTACAGGTGTCTATGAAGGTACATGTTGAGTTGGCGTATTTCGAGATTAGGATTTGTCACTCCGATTGTCGGAGAGGTATCTCTAGGCCCACTCGGTAATGCACATCACTATAAGCCTTGCAAGCATTGTAACTAATGAGTTAGTTGCGGGATGATGTATTACGGAACGAGTAAAGAGACTTGCCGGTAACGAGATTGAGCTAGGTATTGAGATACCGACGATCGAATCTCGGGCAAGTAACATACCGATGACAAAGGGAACAACGTATGTTGTTATGTGGTTTGACCGATAAAGATCTTCGTAGAATATGTAGGAGCCAATATGAGCATCCAGGTTCCGCTATTGGTTATTTACCGGAGACGTGTCTCGGTCATGTCTACATAGTTCTCGAACCCGTAGGGTCCGCACGCTTAAGGTTTCGATGATAGTTATATTATGAGTTTATGAGTTTTGATGTACCTAAGGAGTTCGGAGTCCCGGATGATATCGTGGACATGACGAGGACTCTTGAAATGGTCGAGACGTAAAAATCGATATATTGGACGAGTAGATTCGGACTTCGGAAAGGTTCTGAGTGATTCGGGTATTTTCGGGGGTACCGGGGAGTTACGGGAATACGAGGAAAAAGCAATGGGCCTCATAGGCCAAGTGGTGGAAGAGAGGAGGCAGGGCGCGCGGCCCCCCTAGCCCAAACCGAATTGGACTAGGGGGCGGCCCCCCTTTCCTCCTTTTCCTCCCTCTCCTTCCTTCTTCTTCTCCTTCCCTTCCTTCCCCTCTCCTAGTTGGACTAGGAAAGGAGGGAGTCCTACTCCCGGTGGGAGTAGGACTCCTCCCTGGCGCGCCCTCCCTTGGCCGGCCGCCCCCTCCCCCTTGCTCCTTTATATACGGGGGCAGGGGGCACCCCAGGACACAGAAGTTGATCTTCGTGATCGTTCCTTAGCCGTGTGCGGTGGCCCCCTCCACCATATTCCACCTCGGTCATATCGTTGCGGTGCTTAGGCGAAGCCCTGTGTCGGTAGAATATCATCATCGTCACCATGCCGTCGTGCTGACGGAACTCATCCCTGACACCCTGCTGGATCGGAGTCCGGGGGTCGTCATCGAGCTGAACGTGTGCTGAACTCGGAGGTGCCGTACGTCGGTATTTGGATCGGTCGGATCGTGAGGACGTACGACTACATCAACCGTGTTGTTATAACACTTCTGCTTTCGGTCTACGAGGGTACGTGGACAACACTCTCCCCTCTCGTTGCTATGCATCACCATGATCTTGCGTGTGCGTAGGAAATTTTTTGAAATTACTACATTCCCCAACAGTCCTCAGTATGCTTCATGATGCAGGCTTGCTCAACTTTTGCTCAGATATAGTTGATTGGAATGAAGACCTCATTCCTCAGTTCTACACAATGCTGCATATCACAGGTGATGCTGTTGATGTCAACTCTTGGGTGTTGGACTGGATGACTGAAAACACTCACTATAAGGCACCAGCTTCTGAATTGCTTCGTGCCCTGCCAATCAGTCCTCCACCTGAAGGTGCTCATTGTCTGTATGATGAGTCTAAACTCATTGATCACTATATGCAAGTGCTCATGAAGCCTATGAAGCCTGGTCAAGCCCCAAGGACAAAATTCCTCGTGAAGGAATTGCTCTATGTCCCAAGAACCATCTATCGCATTCTGACGAAGACCATGAGTCCTATCAAAGGCCATGACTCATCTGATGAGGAAATTATTGGGATGATGAAGAATATGCTGTTCAACATAATGCATGGCATTCCCATAAATTATCATGATTTCTTCATGAGGACTCTGGCGAATGTTGCACTTTCACCATTTGAGCTGAAGCCTTACGCGCCATGGATCATGAGATTCCTCAGAACAAGGTCTTCACTCAACTATAAGGCTGACTTTCAGAATCACCTCAGCTACTTGCCCCTGATTGAAGTCCTCAAGCGGACATATACCTCAGCTGATGAAAAGGGCAAGTCACCAGCCATTATCGATGAAGGCATTCGTCCATTAGATGGTCAGTTCCGCAAAGCTGCATCTTACTCCACCAATGATGACTCTGCCACTGATGATTCTGTTGCCAATGCTCCCAAGTCAAGTCCTCAAGCTACTGCTCCTCGTGTGATGACTGACCGTGAGTTGCTTCTAAGTCTTCACCAGAAGGTGGATCGAAACCATAAATGGGTTAAGCGTCAGTTTGGTTCTATTCTTCAAAACATGACTTCTACACATAATGCAGTGAAGAAAAACCATTACTACCTCCATGAAGTTTTTGATCGCACCTGGGCTATTCTGTCACATCTATATGGTGAAGAAGATCTGAAGCAAATGGGCTTCAAGGAAGATTTTGACTAGTCTGCTCCTCCACCGAAGAAATTCAAGAAGGTTAAGGTTCCTTCCTTGGTGGCCAGTTCATATTCTTCATCATGTGACACGGACGAGTATGAAGACTTGGACGACACTGCGGCAGGCCCTACATCGACTCAAGACCCAGACAACGCTGGCGCTCATCCATCTTCATGATATTCTTCAGGGGCGTTAGTCCTCAGGTTCAACCCTTTTGGTCATTCGATGACAAAGGGGGAGAAATTTGAGTTAGTCTTCAAGCGGGTCTATCTTATATGGGTGTTTTTTTTGCTAAGTTACAACTCTCCTTCTTCTGATGACTTTGCTGGATCGAGTTGTAATCTTAAACTCTATGGTGGCCTAATACTTTTGCTGTGTTCTTCTGCATGCTTATTCCTCATTAATCTTAATGCACGCATGTTGAATTACATCAGTCACCATATTTCATCATGCATTTCAAATTCTTCATATTATATGTCAAATGCGTGTATGAATTACAAGATATAGGGGGAGATCTCCATGATTATACTCTTCAAGTGTGCATTGCTTCAAAAGCAAATTCCTCACTATGCACATCTTCAGGGGGAGTTCTTCTATATCTTGCAATCAAATTCCTCAATATCAGTATTTACACTTCATATGTTTATCCCCGTTGAAAACTTAACCTATATTGTCATCAATCACCAAAAAGGGGGAGATTGTAAGTGCATCTAGTGCCCCTTACTGATTTTGGTGTATTGAAGACTTATAGGTTAAGGGATTGTTGCGTTTGTGAGTGTACACAGGTCTATAAGTCTATGAGGAGTTTGATATTTACAGAGAAAGTCAACCCCTAAAATGAAGTTCTTCAACTGAAGACTTTGGATTTCTGAAGACCTTCTGAAGATTTTGAAAGTGAAGAAATTGGTGTGACCTTGAAGACTTGACAATCATTCGAGGAACATGAAGCGTGAATACTTTTGTTTTTATAGTTTCATTTTCTCTTTCTTGAGTCATAGGAAACATCGTACTGTTAAAGGGGGTCGAGGAAATACTAAGGAAAAATTTCCATGTGATGCTCAACTCAAAATCCTACACCTACCAATCCCTTCGAGTGAAGCCATTGGAAATCTCATACTCTTTAGTCATATTCTTCAGTGACAGAGACGAAGTTCTTCTGGTCTCTGAGGAATTTGTTCTGACTGAGGAGTTAGGAATTCGCCAGTGCGAATTGCCTACACAGTGAGGCACATGATAGCCCTGAAGAATTTGAGAGTCAAATATTCCGACTGTTGCGGTGCTATGCGCCAGCTGTCCCAAAATATCTACCCACCTAACGGTCATATCAGACAAGGGCATTTATGTCTTATCATGTCGGGCTGCTCCCTAGGCTATAAATAGCCGCCCCCTTCAATCACTACCTGGTTGGCTACTCCGAGAGAAACTAACACTTGTCATTTGAGAGCATCCCATCCTCCGAGGACTTTGAGCGAAAATCAGCAAGTGAGGAAAACCCGAACCCAACACCGACAAACCCAAAGTGATTGAGCATCACTGAAGAGATTGATCCTGCATGGATCCGACGCTTGTTACCTTTGAAGACTGTGCTTCTTCCAGACGGTTAGGCGTCATGGTCTAGAGCATCCAAGAGGAATTGTGAATCACCGAGTGACCTAGTCTATGAAGGTTTGGAAGTCACCTGAAGACTTACCACGAGTAATTGGGTGTGGTTTGTGTGACCTTAGCTCAAGGAGAATACGGTGAGGACTGTGTGTCCGAGACTGGGTGTCCTCGAGTTTAAATACTCAGTCGCTCCAACCAGACGTACAACTGAGACAACAATTGGAACTGGTCTACCAAATCAATGTCTTCACCAAGCTTACTAGTTCTATTTCCTCAACTCTTTCATTTCCTCATTTCTGTTGTTGTGTGCATGTTCATATCTGTTTGCAGACTTTGACTGAAGACTTTCTCAATTTCCTCAGTTCAATTTCTTCAGTCTGTCTGTCTTCTGTTTGTGTTATCCTGTGCTTACGCTTTCTGTACTCTGTGCTTGTCTTCATTCCATTATGATGACCATGCTTGTGTTCAGTTATGTTTACATTTGAGTACTTATTCCGCTGCAAGTAGTTCTTCATTTAGGAATTTCCTCACCAACAAATTCCTCGGTGAAGAATTCATAAAAATCGCCTATTCACCCCCCCCCCTAGTCGATATAATGCACTTTCAATTGCTAGACCAGATACTAAGATACATAGATCTGTTGTAGGCATGCCTGTTATTTCTGTTAAAATAGGAGATCATTGTTATCATGGCTTATGTGATATGGGTGCTAGTGCTAGTGCAATACCCTATGACTTATATAAAGAAATTATGCACGACATTGCACCCGTTGAATTGGAAGGTATTGATGTTACTATTAAGCTTGCTAATAGGGATACCATTAAACCAGTTGGGATAGTTAGAGATGTTGAAGTCTTGTGTGGGAAGGTTAAATATCCTGCCGATTTTCTTGTTCTTGGTTCCCCACAAGATGACTTTTGTCCCATTATTTTTGGTAGACCCTTCTTAAATACAGTTAATGCTAGGATTGATTGTGAAAAGGATATTGTTACAATTGGCTTAGAGGGTATGTCTCATGAGTTTAATTTTGCTAAGTTTCATAGACAACCTCGTGATAGAGAATCACCTAGTAAGGATGAGATTATTGGTCTTGCTTCCATTGCCGTACCTCCTACTGATCTGTTAGAACAATATTTGCTAGACCATGAAAATGATATGTTTATGAAGGAAAGAAGGGAAATAGATGAAGTGTTTCTTAAACAGGAACTCATGCTGAAACACAACCTTCACGTTGAAATTCTTGGGGATCCCCCTCCACCCAAGGGTGATCCCATGTTTGAACTCAAACCATTACCTGATAATCTTAAATATGCTTATCTTGATGAAAAGAAAATATATCCTCTTATTATTAGTCCTAACCTTTCAGAGCAAGAAGAAGAAAGATTATTGAAAACTCTGAAGAAGCACCATGCTGCTATTGGATATACTCTGGATGGTCTTAAGGGCATTAGTCCCACGTTATGCCAACACAAAATTAATTTGGAGGCCGATGCTAAACCAGTTAGAGATCCTCAACGACGACTGAATCCCAAGATGAAAGAAGTGGTAAGAAAGGAGATACTAAAGCTCCTTGAGGCAGGTATAATTCATCTCGTTGCTGATAGTGATTGGGTAAGCCCTGTCCATTGTGTTCCTAAAAAGGGAGGTATTACTGTCGTTCCTAATGATAAAGATGAATTGATCCCGCAAAGAATTATTACAGGTTATAGGATGGTAATTGATTTCCATAAATTAAATAAAGCTACTAAGAAAGATCATTACCCTTTACCTTTTATTGATCAAATGCTAGAAAGACTATCCAAACACACACATTTCTGCTTTCTAGATGGTTATTCTGGTTTCTCTCAAATACCTGTGTCAGCGGGGGATCAATCAAAAACTACTTTTACTTGCCCTTTCGGTACTTTTGCTTATATACGTATGCCTTTTGGTTTATGTAATGCACCTGCTACCTTTCAAGGATGTATGATGGCTATATTCTCTAACTTCTGTGAAAAGATTTGCGAGGATTCATGGATGATTTATCCGTTTATGGATCCTCTTTTGATGATTGCTTGAGCAACCTTGATCGAGTTTTGCAGAGATGCGAATACACTAGTCTCTTCTTGAATTGGGAAAAGTGTCACTTTTATGGTTAATGAAGGCATTGTTTTGGGGCATAAGATTTCCGAGAGAGGTATTGAAGTTGATAAAGCTAAAGTTGATGCTATTGAAAAGATGCCATGTCCCAAGGACATAAAAGGTATAAGAAGTTCCTTGGTCATGCCGGTTTTTATAGGAGTTTCATTAAGGACTTTTCTAAAATATCTAGGCCTCTGACTAATTTATTGCAAAAAGATATTCCTTTTGTCTTTGATGATGATTGTGTAGAAGCATTTGAAATACTTAAGAAAGCTTTGATCACTGCACCTATTGTTCAGCCACCTGATTGGAATTTACCTTTTGAAATTATGTGTGATGCTAGTGATTATGATGTAGGTGCTGTTCTAGGGCAAAGAGTTGATAAGAAATTGAATGTTATTCAGTACGCTAGTAAGACTCTTGATACTGCCCAGAGAAATTATGCTACTACTGAAAAAGAATTCTTAGCAGTTGTGTTTGCATGTGATAAGTTTAGACCTTATATTGTTGATTCCAAAGTTACTATTCACACTGATCATGCTGCTATTAAATATCTTATGGAAAAGAAAGATGGTAAGCCTAGACTCATTAGATGGGTTCTCCTGCTCCAAGAATTTGATTTGCATATTATTGATAGAAAGGGAGTTGAGAACCCCGTTGCAGATAACTTGTCTAGGTTAGAGAATGTTCTTGATGACCCACTACCTATTGATGATAGCTTTCCTGATGAACAATTAGTGGTCGTTAATGCTTCTCGTATTTCTCCTTGGTATGCTGATTATGCTAATTACATTGTTGCTAAATTTATACCTCCTAGTTTCACATACCAGCGAAAGAAAAGGTTCTTTTATGATTCAAGACATTACTTCTGGGATGACCCACACCTTTATAAAGAAGGAGTAGATGGTGTTATTAGACGTTGTGTACCTGAGCATGAACGGAAACAGACCCTATGCAAGTGTCACTCTGAATCATATGGAGGACACCACGCTGGAGATAGAACTGCACACAAGATATTGCAATCTGGTTTTTATTGGCCTACTCTCTTCAAAGATGCTCGTAAGTTTGTCTTATCTTGTGATGAATGTCAAAGAATTGGTAATATTAGTAGACGTCAAGAAATGCCTATGAATTATTCTCTTGTTATTGAACCGTTTGATGTTTGGGGCTTTGATTATATGGGACCCTTTCCTGCCTCTAATGGTTACACTCATATTTTAGTTGTTGTTGATTACGTTACTAAGTGGGTAGAAGCTATTCCAACTAGTAGTGTTGATCATAACACTTCTATTAAAATGCTTAAAGAAGTTATTTTTCTGAGGTTTGGAGTCCCTAGATATCTTATGACTGATGGTGGTTCACATTTTATTCATGGTGCTTTCCGTAAGATGCTTGCTAAGTATGATGTTAATCATAGAATTGCATCTCCTTATCATCCGCAGTCTAGTGGTCAAGTAGAGTTGAGCAATAGAGAGCTCAAATTAATTTTGCAAAAGACTGTCAATAGATCTACAAAGAATTGGTCCAAAAAACTTGATGATGCATTATGAGCCTATAGAACTGCATACAGAAGTCCTATGGGTATGTCTCCATATAAGATGGTTTATGGAAAAGCGTGTCATTTACCTCTTGAACTTGAACATAAAGCATATTGGGCTATTAAAGAGCTCAACTATGACTTCAAACTTGCCGGTGAGAAGAGGTTGTTTGATATTAGCTCACTTGATGAATGGAGAACCCAAGCCTATGAGAATGCCAGGCTATTCAAAGAAAAAGTCAAACGTTGGCATGATAAAAGGATACAAAAGCGTGTGTTTAACGTAGGTGATTATGTGTTATTATTCAACTCTCGTTTAAGATTTTTTGCAGGAAAACTTCTCTCTAAATGTGAAGGTCCTTACGTTATCGAGGAGTTCTATCGTTCTGGTGCCATAAAAATCAACAACTTCGAAGACACAAGTCTGAGGGTGGTGAACGGTCAAAGAATTAAACATTACATCTCAGGTAATCCTATCAATGTTGAAACTAATATCATTGAAACCGTGACCCTGGAGGAATACATAAGGGACACTTTCCAGAATGTTCCAGACTCCGAAAAGGAATAGGTATGTGGTACGGTAAGTAAACCGACTCCAAAACAACTCCAATGGCAATTTTTATCAGTTTTGGAATATTTAAGAATTTTAGGAAGAAAGAAGTAGTCTGGGAAGGACACGAGGCCTCCACGAGGGTGGAGGGTGCGCCCACCCTTACTGGGCGCGCCCCCCTGTCTCGTGGACACCTCGTGTGCCTCCCGGACTCCGTTTTCTTGCACGTTACGTATTTTGGTCGGTAAAAATTCATTATATAAACTCCCGAAGGTTTTTACCACCGTATCACGCAAATATCCTCTGTTTTCATTTCGAGCTGTTTCTATTTCAGATCTAGAGCATCATGGCGTCTCCAAGCGCTCCCAAGGACAAGTTTTTCAAGAGGGTTATCAACCCTATCTCGTAGAGGTGCTGCAACACCCTCAAACCATTGAGATGCGTGAGGGGGTGCTGCACATCCGCGATGTGGAGGGACCAAGGCGTATCGGAAGCGTGGAGACAAAGCTCGAAGCCGTGGAGCAGCAAGTTTTCAAGTGCCAAGGGATGGTGGAGCATGGACTCAACGCCAACCAGATGATGATCATGGAGTTCACCAACAAACACAAGCTAGATGCCAAAGTCATTGGGGAGACCATCTTCAAACTTCAAGAGAAAATCAAGCACCTCCAAGCCCAGATCTATGACCTGCAAAACCAGAACTGTGAGTATGAATATAGATTCAAGAGGATGAGTTTGGTTGCAGATTTAAGGATCCCGGAGACTCGATCATCCTTCTATGATGGTGAGCCTATGCCTTGGAAGATGGAAGACAAGCCTACATCATCAACAACTCCTACTTCACCACCTCCGAGGACATAATCACATGGGTATGGGCACTCCCCTTGGCAACTGCCAAGCTTGGGGGAGGTGCCCCGGTATCGTATCACCATCACACTCCTATCTTTACCATTTTATTTAGTTCGATCCTTTTAGTAGTATCTTGATCTAGTAGATTGAAGTTTTGATATCAAGTAGTTTTGAGTTTTGCTTTGTGATCTCTTTATGTAATCGAGTCCATGAGCTATTTATAATAAAGATTAGTGTTGAGTCAAGGGCTTTGCTATGTTGCTATGATCTTGAGAAAGTAGAGATAAAAGAGTTCATATTGATCTTATGGTTAGTGATGACTTCACACATAGAAAGTATGAGGCATAAAAGTTGTTGAGAGTTGATAAACGTAGTTTTGGCCATCGTTGCAATTAATAGGAAGTAATAAGGAAAGAGAGGTTCACATACAAATATATTATCTTGGATATCTTTTATGGTTGTGAAGCGCTCATTAAGTATGACATGCTAAAAGAGTTGATGTTGGACAAGGAAGACAATTTAATGGTTGATGCTTTCTCACATCTCAGTTAAAGTATATTGTCATTGACCTTCCAAACATGTTGAGCTTGCCTTTCCCCCTCATGCTAGCCAAATTCCTTGAACTAAGTAGAGATACTACTTGTTCTTCCAAATATCCTTAAACCCAGTTTTGCCATGAGAGTCCACCATACCTACCTATGGATTGAGTAAGATCCTTCAAGTAAGTTGTCATGTTGCAGGCAATAAAAATTGCTATCTAAATATGTATGACTTATTAGTGCAGAGAAAATAAGCTTTATACGATCCTGTCGTGGAAGCAATAAAAGCGACGGACTGCATAATAAAGGTCCACATACAAGGGGCAATATAAAGTGACGTTCTTTTGCATTAAGATTTTATGCATCCAACCCTAAAAGCACATGACAACCTCTGCTTCCCTCTGCGAAGGGCCTATCTTTTACTTTATGTTTTTACTTTATGCTTGAGTCAAGGTGATCCTCACCTTTCCCTTTTTCATTTTATCCTTTGCAAAGCTCCTCGTGTTTGAAAGATCATGATATATATCCAATTGGATGTAAGTTAGCATGGGCTATTATTGTCGACATCACCTAAAGGTGAATACGTTGGGAGGCAACACAATAAGCCCCTATCTTTCTCAGTGTCCGGCTGAAACTTTATAACCACAAGTACCGCATGAGTGTTAGCAATTGTAGAAGACTACATGATAGTTGAGTATGTGGACTTGCTGAAAAGCTCTATTCTTGACTCTTTCTGATGTTATGATAAATTGCAATTGCTTCAATGACTGAAATTATAGTTTGTTAGCTTCCAATGAAGTTTCTGAACCATGCTTGACATTGTGAATTGAACGTTACTTGAGCATAAGAAATCATATGATAAAATCTATTTATGTTGCTGTTATAAGAATGATCATGATGCCCTTATGTCCGTATTATATTTTTATCGACACCTCTATCTCTAAACATGTGGACATATTTTTCGATATCGGCTTCCACTTGAGGACAAGCGAGGTCTAAGCTTGGGGGAGTTGATACGTCCATTTTGCATCATGCTTTTATATCAATATTTATTGCATTATGGGCTGTTATTACACATTATATCTCAATACTTATGGCTATTCTCTCTTATTTTACAAGGTTTACCATGAAGAGGGGGAATGCCGGCAGCTGGAATTCTGGCTGGAAAAGGAGCAAACATTGGAAACCTATTCTACACTGCTCCAAAAATCCTAAAACTCCATGAAACTTATTTTTGGAATTAATAAAAATTATTGAGCGGAAGAAACACCTCAGGGGGCCCACACCTTGGCCAGGAGAGTGGGGGCGCGCCCACCCCTACTAGGCGCGCCCCCTGTCTCTTGGGCCCCCTGGTGGCCCTCCGGTGTCCATCTTCTGCTATATGAAGGCTTTTACCCTGGAAAAAATCGTGGGCAAGCTTACGGGACGAAACTCCGCCGCCATGAGGCGGAACCTTGGCGGAACCAATCTAGAGCTCCGGCAGAGCTGTTCTGCCGGGGACACTTCCCTCGGGGAGGGGAAATCATCACCATCGTCATCACCAATGATCCTCTCATCGGAGGGGGTCAATCTCCATCAACATCTTCACCAGCACCATCTCCTCTCAAAACCCTAGTTCATCTCTTGTATCCAATCTTGTATCAAACCACAAATTGGTACCTGTGGGTTGCTAGTAGTGTTGATTACTCCTTGTAGTTGATGCTAATTGGTTTACTTGGTGGAAGATCATATGTTCAGATCCTTAATGCATATTATTACTCCTCTAATTATGAACATGAATATGCTTTGTGAGTAGTTACGTTTGTTCCTGAGGACATGGGTGAAGTCTTGCTATTAGTAGTCATGTGAATTTGGTATTCGTTCGATATTTTGATGAGATGTATGTTGTCTTTCCTCTAGTGGTGTTATGTGAACGTCGACTACATGACACTTCACCATTATTTGGGCCTAGAGGAAGGCATTCGGAAGTAATTAGTAGATGATGGGTTGCTAGAGTGACAGAAGCTTAAACCCTAGTTTATGTGTTGCTTCGTAAGGGGCTGATTTGGATCCATATGTCTAATGATGTGGTTAGGTTTACCTTAATACTTCTTTTGTAGTTGCGGATGCTTGCAATAGGGGTTAATCATAAGTGGGATGCTTGTCCAAGTATGGGCAGTACCCAAGCACCGGTCCACCCACATATCAAATTATCAAAGTACCGAACGCGAATCATATGAGCGTGATGAAAACTAGCTTGACGATAATTCCCATGTGTCCTCGGGAGCTCTTTTCTCATTATAAGAAATTGTCCAGGCTTATCCTTTGCTACAAAAGGATTGGGCCACCTTGCTACACTTTATTTACTTTCATTGCTTGTTACCCGTTACAATTTATCTTATCACAAAAACTATCTATTACCTACAATTTCAGTGCTTGCAGAGAAAACCTTACTGAAAACCACTTATCATTTCCTTCTGCTCCTCGTTGGGTTCGACACTCTTACTTATCGAAAGGACTACGATAGATCCCCTACACTTGTGGGTCATCAGTTACTAATCCTGCTCTTCTCACAATCCCGCGCCCCGCAACCGCAGAAGGGATCCTCGTGATCCCATAGGTGTTGTTTCCCACTGACATCTTTGGCGCGCCAAGTAGGGGAAGCGCAATTGTGAGAATCTAGTCTAGTAGTTGGCCTAGCAGTTCTTCATCGCCATGGCTCCTAAGAAGAGGACGACCACGGCAATCGGTTTGTCCGGGACCAGACTGCCAGTACCGGTGCGGACCAGTAGCGGGCCAATCGCGGAGAGAACCCGTGGAGCGGCCCGCGAACATCCACATCACCCTAGCAGTCCAGGCCTGGTGAGCGGCGCCGTTCGTACGCCAGGCGACGTGCCATGCATCGCGAGCTCCAGAGACGGAGTCGGGCCCCCCGCAGGCGGCGCGGGGCCCTCCAGAGGCGTCGTCGTGCCGCCAGATGGCGGCGCGGCGACCTCCAAGACACCAACACCGGCGCCTACTGTGCACTCTTCGCAGGTCACGCGCGATGAGCAGCGCCGCCCTGCTGGTGACCCTGGGCGCCGCCCTGGGAAGAGTCCCATGCGCCCTTCACATGATGAGGAGGGCCATCATGCGCGCCGAGGTGCTGGCGGAGATGGCGGATGGCTGCGGGGCCGTGATGGGGCTCCTTCTAACGCAGTTAGAAGTCGAAGCGCATCGCGGTCCACACAGCTTTCGCGCCGCCCACACCAGCAGAAGCCCTAGCACGCATTCAGCTGCTCCCCGACTTTCCTCCTGCTGCGGAGAAGCTTGACGAAAGGAGGGCCACCGTCCGGAGCCTCGTCGGCATCGCTAACAACAATGAGTTGCAGTCAGTGGGACCCGTAGGCCGTCGCTCCGACGAGCCACCGCACGCCAGCGGAGGTCGGGCCGAAGGCGATGCGGCCACGGTGCACTCCCCTCCTCCATACCGGCCACCGCGGGTGTCGGTCCATCGCGACGACGCTCGCGATGATATCTCCATAGCATCGTCCGACCCGCGAACCCACCGCGACCAATGCCAAGTTCTTCGGGAGCGAGCTCATGAAGACGCTCGAACCACCATCGAGCGCCGGCGTGATGCGTGCCACCAGTCAGACAGGCGGGCAGGGGCCCACTATACGGACCACCCGGCACCGGGAGGCTATGGTGGCATACCCTACGAGGTGGGTTGTCCGGCCTTCACTCGTGAGCTGCGACAGTTCCACTGGCCCTCCCACCGCACGTTCAAGCCCGACGTTGGCGAGAAGTACAACGGCAAGACTCCCCCGTCGGAGTTCCTCAGCATCTACACCATCGTGATGCAAGCTGTTGGGGCTCACGACGATAAGGTGCTCGCCAACTATTTTCTGTTAGCCCATAAGCCCAATGTTATGTCATGGTTGATGCACTTGCCGGTGGACTCCATTTCTTCTTGGGCGTATCTGTGTCATGAGTTTGTTGGCGCCTTTACTGGAGGCCACCAAGCTCATGGCCAGGCGAGTGATTTGCATATCATCCCCCAGAAGGAAGAAGAAAACTTGCGCAAGTACATCCAAAGGTTCAGCCGAGTGCAGTACAACATCCCCGACGTTCATCCTGCCGCTGTGATTAGTGCATTCCATCAGAATGTGCGCAATCGTAAGATACGTGAGGAGCTGGCGATGAACAAGGTCAAGGATGTGGCTGAACTTTATGTTCTGGCCGATCGGTGCGCTCGCGCTGAAGAGGGAAGAAAGTACCCCAGCAAAGACGCTGACGCGGAAACCGACTCCACAGATGATACCGCCACCCCGGCAAAGAAGGGCCGGCGCCGTAACAGGAAGCGCAAGGGCAAGACCGTGCTTGCCGTCGAGGGGTCCGACGATACCGGCGCCACCAAGAAACCCAAGGCGAGTGACCCCAGCAAGGAGCTTGTTGGGTGTGCCGCTTGCCGGGCCTTGGCGGCTGCCGATAAGCCAGGGGGCTCCGACAAGCAGTATTGCAAGATCCACCGCACCAAGGGCCACGACCTCCAGAATTGCCGGGAAGTGGAGCTGCTCGCTGAGAAGCAGAAAGTCGAGTATGAGCGGCGGGACAAGGAGAAGGGCCAAGAGGGTGCCGAGGGATCCGGCAAGAAGCATGGCGGCCAAGGAGGCCGCCGCGGCAAAGACAATCAGCAGGAGAGGCCTGCCCGGGGCCACGACAAGAAGCCGGAAGGCGATGATCATGACAGGACAATGAGTCCGGCGACCACAAGTTCCAGAAAGCCACAGAAGCCATGTGCGTCGATGGTGGCGCCTCGCTGGATGCATCCCACCGCCAGTTCAAGCAGTGGGCGCGTGAGATCACAGCGGTGGAGCCGTCGCTCGACGCACGGAAGCCGCTGAAGTGGTCCAGCACGCCTATCATCTTCGACACCAAGGGCCATCCTGGCCGCACTACTGCGGTCGGGTGCTTACCGTTGTTGGTTTCACCAACAATCCGCAACCTCAAGGTAACAAAGATGCTAGTTGAAGGCGGGGCCAGTCTAAACTTGATATCGCCTGTTGTGATCAAGAGGCTGCAGATCCTTGATGGAGACCTCGAGGAGACGGGCACGTTCCAACGGGTCAACCCAGGGAGGAGCCAGCCGAAGGGAAATGTCACGCTGCCTGTGACGTTCAGAGGCGAGCTAAACCACAGGACGGAGAGGATTGTCTTTGATGTAGCCGAGATCCCCTTGCCCTACAACGGGATCCTCGGCCGCCTGGCACTAGCCAAGTTCATGGCGGCTTCACACTACGCCTACAACACGCTGAAGATGCCCAGGCCGATGAACATCATCACCGTCCCCTCCGACAAGAAAGATGCATTGATTTGTGCCGACCAACTCTACCGGGAAGCAGTTGCAGCAGCTGCCGCCAAGGCACCTGCTCCTGCCGACGGAGCCCCGGGAGGGAAAAAGACCTGCGAGACCCCTCGCAGCCACTCCAGCAAGCGCACCTCTTCGGGGTGTTGCCCTCCCGTTGAGGGCGTGCCAGAGAGCTCCACCGGCAAGAGCAAGAAGTCCTAAGCTGCACCACCAGAGACCAACAAGGTGCCCGTCAAGGAGGATGGCACGGGGGGGAGCTTTTACCATAAGCTCCACCCTGGACGGCAAATAGGAAAGCAAGCTCGTCACTTTCCTGCGGGCGAATGTCGATGTGTTTGCATGGCAAGCCTCCGACATCCCCGGCGTTCCCAGGGAAGTGATTGAGCACCATCTTGCTGTCTGTCCTCATGCACGGCCCGTCAAGCAGAAGGCCAGGAAGCAAGCTCTGGAGAGGCAGGAGTTCATCACGGAGGAGATCAGAAAACTAGAGGCGGCAGGCTTGGTAAGGGGGGTGCTCCATCCGACGTGGTTGGCCAACCCGGTAGTGGTGCGCAAGGCAAACGGGAAGTGGAGACTGTGTATTGATTACACAGACATCAACAAAGCTTGTCCAAAAGATCCCTTCCCGTTACCGCGCAATGACCAGATTGTTGACTCCACGGCTGGGTGCGACCTGTTATCATTCCTCGACGCCTACTCAGGGTGCCACCAGATCTTCATGACAAAAGAAGACGAGGAGAAGATAGTGTTCATCACCCCATGTGGTATGTATTGCTTTTTATGGATGCCTTTCGGGTTGAAGAGTGCTGGTTCAACCTTTGCAGGAGCATTCCAAATTGGTTTTGAGCCCCAGCTACATAGAAATATGGAAACTTATATGGATGACATAGTGGTCAAAACCAAGGACAAAGCAACACTTGTGCAAGATCTGGAGGAAACATTTGCGAACCTGGGCAAGATCAACCTCAAGTTGAACCCTGAGAAGTGTGTCTTCGGTGTCCCATCCGGCAAGCTTCTCAGGTTCTTTGTGTCCCAGCGCGGGATTGAGGCAAACCCAGACAAGATCAAGGCCATCGAGCAGATTGAAGCACCTAAATGGATCAAAGACGTGCGTCGGCTCACTGGCTGCGTTGCCGCCATGAGCAGATTCATCTCCAAGTCCGCGGAGCGTGCCCTTCCCTTCTTCAAGATCTTGAAGAAGACGGGCCCAATGGAGTGGACCCCGGAGGCTGAGGCAGCGCTGCAGGATTTGAAGAAGTACCTCTCCTCTACCCTAGTGTTGGTTGCGCCCAAACCACAAGAACCGTTGCTGCTGTACCTAGCGGCAATGAATCAAGTGGTTAGCGCCGCACTAGTGGCGCGGAGAGAGGTCGATGAAGAGGCAGCGGTAGCGCAAGAGTAACCGGATGGCGATCCGGAACCCTCCCCGGCAGGGCTCGATCCCGTTAAGACTGAGTCCCTGGCAGAGGCTGACGCCAGCACGACAGGGCTCATGCGACTGGGTAACGCAAAAGAAGAAAATGGTGCAACACCCAGTCTACTTCGTCAGTTCCCTCTTGCAGGGGGCTAGGTCGAGGTACTCAGGTGTGCAAAAGTTGCTCTTTGGCCTCCTCATGGCCTCAAGGAAGTTGCGTCATTACTTCCAAGCACATGAGATCACCGTGGTCACCCGCCTCCCGTTGCAATGGATACTGCATAACCCAGATGCAACGGGGAGGATCGTGGAATGGGCCCTGGAGCTTTCAAGTTTCGATTTAAAGTTCAAAAGCACCTCGGCGATTCAGAGCAGAGTCTTGGCGGAGTTTGTTGCAGAATGGACCTCGACGCTCGACGAAGAGGTACATGAGACCACTCTCCCCGGCAAAGAAACGAGCCGCAACTGGATCATGTACTTTGATGGGGCTTTTTCGCTGCAAGGCGCCGGCTGCTGGTGTGTTGCTTGTCGCACCCACCGGAGAGCACCTCAAGTATGTTATCCAAATTCACTTTCCCCTGGAGATGTCAACTAACAATACCGCCGAGTACGAGGGCTTGCTTGCCGGTCTCCGGATCACGGCGGACCTCGGAGTCAAAAAGCTCATCGTTAGGGGTGATTCGCAGCTTGCCGTCAGGCAGATCAACAAAGATTATCATAGCCCGTTGATAGAAGCTTACATGGATGAAGTGAGGAAACTAGAGGAGCGTTTGACGGTATACGTGCAGAGCATGTCCCTCGGACGGAAAATGACATCGCCAACTACCTGTGAAAACGCGCTGCCCTCAAGCTACTTGTGGAACCAGGTACTTTTGTGCTTTGTTTAACTCAACCATCCATCGAACCATCAACTGGGCAGAACAAGCGGAGGAAGCTGGGCCCCTGCAAGTACTTCCCCACCGAGCTCCCGGAGCCGGTGGCGAAGGTGTTGCCGTGGATGCCGATCCTACCGTGGGGCAGCCGGCTCCGGCAGGGTCTCAGGCCATGGCCGTGGAGACGGCTGCTCCCGTAGCAGAAGAGATGCCTTTGGTCCTTGTCGTCGAGCCACAGACTCCGGCATGGGCGTAGCACACTGTTCTATTTGTCCAAAAAGGAGAGCTTCCTGAGAAGCAGGAAGAGGCAGAGAAAGTAGCCCACCGGTCTTCTCTGTACCAGTTCATTGACAACGTATTGTACAGAAAAAGACCAAATGGGGTGAAATTGAAGTGCATCTCCCGGGAGGAAGGACTAGAGAAGTTGGCAGAGATACATGGAGGCATATGTGGCTCCCAAATCGAGGGCCCTTGCCAGCAAGGCTTTCCTGCAAGGTTTCTTCTGGCCCACCGCCCTCCAGGATGCGACGGCACTAGTAACCAAGTGTGAAGCATGCGAGTTCCATTCAAAGAAGCTCCATCAACCAGTTCAAGCCATTCAAACCATCCTTCTCTCCTGGCCCTTCTCGGTCTGGGGGCTCGACATATTGGGCCCTTTCCCTCGTGCCGTCGGGGGCTTTGAGTACTTGTACGCTGCAATCGACAAGTTCACAAAGTGTCCAAAGGTGGAAGGGGTGAGGAAGGTGACAACGCAATCAACCATCAAGTTCTTCAAGGGGCTAGTTTGCTGTTTTGGGGTACCCAACAGGATCATCAATGACAATGGCACACAGTTCACAAGCCACGCCTTCATGCAGTACATGAGGATCTCAGCAGCAAGGTCTGTTTTGCTTCCGTGGCACACCCATGAAGCAACGGCCAAGCAGAGAGAGCAAATGCTGAAGTTTTGCGAGGCTTAAGAACGAAGACTTTCGAGAGGCCGCACAAGAGTGGAAGGCGCTGGCTTGATGAGTTGCCAGCGGTTCTTTGGTTGATTAGAACGACGCCAAATCGAGCCACCGGCAGACACCCTTTGCCCTGGTCTATGGGGCAGAAGCAGTTCTCCCCATGGAACTCATATACAGGTCACCTCGAGTGCTCGCTTATGATGAGCTTGAGCAAGAGCGACTGCGGCAAGATGACGCAACGCTCCTTGAGAAAGATCATCTCCGGGCGGCTATGAGAGCAGCATGCTACCAGCAAGCCTTGCGCCACTACCATAGCCGCAAGGTTCATGTCCGGAGCTTTGAGGAAGGCGACCTTGTTCTTCGGCACGTTCAGTCGGCCAAGAATTCCAACAAGTTGACGCCAAAGTGGGAAGGCCCTTATCGGGTAACACGAGTCACCAGGCCCGGCGCAGTCTGCCTGGAGACCGAAGATGCCATTCTAGTGAGCAATTCCTGGAACATCGAGCATCTTCGCAAGTTTTACCCATAAGGTGCGGCTGCCAGGCCTCCCAGCAAGCTACCTTTTGTACAAGCCTTGCCGGCAAGGCATGTAACCCTTTGAACAAAGCCAGGCGCAGACCCTGAGCATAAATAAACGAAGCGCTGGCGCCCTAAGTTATAGCATGCATGCTAGGTCGAGTCTCTTCCTCGGCTAGGGTTGATAGTGCTTAGCGGCGGCTAACCCCTTGTTGGAAATATGCCCTAGAGGCAATAATAAAATGGTTATTATTATATTTCCTTGTTCATGATAATTGTCTATTGTTCATGCTATAATTGTATTAACTGGAAACCGTAATACATGTGTGAATACATAGACCACAACATGTCCCTAGTGAGCATCTAGTTGACTAGCTCGTTGATCAATAGATGGTTATGGTTTCCTGACCATGGACATAGGATGTCATTGATAACGGGATCACATCATTAGGAGAATGATGTGATGGACAAGACCCAATCCTAAGCATAGCACAAGATCGTGTAGTTCGTTTACTAAAGCTTTTCTAATGTCAAGTATCATTTCCTTAGACCATGAGATTGTGCAACTCCCGGGTACCGTAGGAATGCTTTGGGTGTACCAAACATCACAACGTAACTGGGTGGCTATAAAGGTGCACTACAGGTATCTCCGAAAGTGTTTGTTGGGTTGGCATGAATTGACACTGGGATTTGTCACTCCGTATGACGGAGAGGTATCTCTGGGCCCACTCGGTAATGCATCATCATAATGAGCTCAATGTGACTAAGTAGTTAGTCACGGGATCGTGCATTACGGAACGAGTAAAGTGACTTGCCGGTAACGAGATTGAATGAGGTATTGGGATACCGACGATCGAATCTCGGGCAAGTAACGTACCGATTGACAAAGGGAATTGCAGACGGGATTGCTTGAATCCCCGACATCGTGGTTCATCCGATGAGATCATCGTGGAACATGTGGGAGCCAACATGGGTATCCATATACCGCTGTTGGTTATTGGCCGGAGAGATGTCTCGGTCATGTCTGCATGATTCCTGAACCCGTACGGTCTACACACTTAAGGTTCGGTGACGCTAGAGTTGGTATGGGAAATAGTATGTGGTTACCGAAGGTAGTTCGGAGTCCCGGATGTGATACCGGACATCACGAGGAGTTCCGGAATGGTCCGGCGGTGAAGATCGATATATTGGACGAATGGTATTGGAGTCCAGAAGTGTTCCAGGGGAACCAGGCTATGGCCAGCATGACCCAAAGGTGTTTCAGGAGCCCCGGCAAGTGTTGGAGGGCCTCATGGGCCAAAGGGGAAGGGGCAAACCAGCCCACTAAGGGGTGGTGCGCCCCCCACACCCTTTCCCATGTTAGTTGGGGAGGTGGGGCGCCTCCACCTAGCTTGGGAGGCAATCCTCGACCTGCTTGGCTTGGGGGGCAAGTCTCCCTAGGATTTTCCCTAGGGAGATCCAATCTGCTTGGCCGCTGCCCCCTAGGGGAAACCCTAGGGCACCTCCCCCTCTCCCCTTGCCCCTATATATAGTGGAGGGGTGGGAGGGCAGCCGCACCTCTCCCCTGGCGCAGCCCTCTCCCTCCTCCAACACCTCCTCCTCCTCCGTAGTGCTTGGCGAAGCCCTGCTGGAGAACCACGAGCTCCACCACCACCACGCCGTCGTGCTGTCGGAGTTCTCCATCA
This sequence comes from Triticum aestivum, assembly GCF_018294505.1. NCBI lineage: Eukaryota > Viridiplantae > Streptophyta > Magnoliopsida > Poales > Poaceae > Triticum > Triticum aestivum. The sequence goes on along the minus strand of NC_057810.1, from coordinate 136,195,416 downwards.
ACTTCTCCTCTCCCCTTGTTGGATCAAGAAGGAGGAGACGTCCCCGGGCTGTACGTGTGTTGAACGCGGAGGCGCCGTCCATTCGGCGCTTAGATCGGAATCGACCGCGGTCTGAATCGCTGCATGTACGACTCCACCAACCACGTTCTTGTAACGCTTCCGCTTAGCGATCTTCAAGGGTATGAAGATGCTCATCCTCTCCATCTCTTGTTGCTAGAATCTCCATAGATTGATCTTGACGATGCGTAGAAAATTTTGAATTTCTGCTATGTTCCCCAACAGTGGCATCATGAGCTAGGTCTATTGCGTAGATTCTATGCACGAGTAGAACACAAGTAGTTGTGGGCGATGGTTTGTACAATTTGCTTAGCGTTACTAGTCCTATCTTGATTCGGCGGCATTGTGGGATGAAGCGGCCCGTACCGACCTTACACGTACGCTTACGTGAGACAGGTTCCACCGACTGACATGCACTTGTTGCATAAGGTGGCTAGCGGGTGCCAGTCTCTCTCACTTTAGTCGGATCGGATTCGATGAACAGGGTCCTTATGAAGGGTAAATAGAAATTGGCATATCACCGTTGTGGCTTTGCGTAGGTAAGAAACGTTCTTGCTAGAAACCCGTAGCAGCCACGTAAAACATGCAACAACAATTAGAGGACGTCTAACTTGTTTTTGCAGGGTATGCTATGTGATGTGATATGGCCAAAAGAATGTGATGAATGATATATGCGATGTATGAGATTGATCATGTTCTTGTAATAGGAATCACGACTTGCATGTCGATGAGTATGACAACCGGCAGGAGCCATAGGAGTTGTCTTAATTTATTGTATGACATGCGTGTCATTGAAAACGCCATGTAATTACTTTACTTTATTGCTAAACTGTTAGCCATAGTAGTAGAAGTAATAGTTGGCGAGACAACTTCATGAAGACACGATGATGGAGATCATGATGATGGAGATCATGGTGTCATGCCGGTGACGAAGGTGATCATGTCGTGCCTCAAGATGGAGATCAAAGGCGCAAGATGATATTGGGCATATCATGTCACTTTATGATTTGCATGTGATGTTTTTCATGTTTACATCTTATTTGCTTAGAACGACGGTAGCATAAATAAGATGATCCCTCATTAAAATTTCAAGAAAGTGTTCCCCCTAACTGTGCACCGTTGTGAAAGTTCGTTGTTTCGAAGCACCATGTGATGATCGGGTGTGATAGATTCTATCGTTCACATACAACGGGTGTAAGCCAGATTTATACACACAAAACACTTAGGTTGACTTGATGAGCCTAGCATGTACAGACATGGCCTCGGAACACAAGAGACCGAAAGGTCGAACATGAGTTGTATAGTAGATACGATCAACATGGAGATGTTCACCGATGATGACTAGTCCGTCTCATGTGATGATCGGATACGGCCTAGTTGACTCGGATCATGTATCACTTAGATGACTAGAGGGATGTCTATCTGAGTGGGAGTTCATTAGATGAACTTAATTATCATGAACATAGTCAAAAGGACTTTGCAAATTATGTTGTAGCTTGCGCTTTAGTTCTACTGTTTAAGATATGTTCCTAGAGAAAATTTTAGTTGAAAGTTGATAGTAGCAATTATGCGGACTGGGTCCGTATACTGAGGATTGTCCTCATTGCTGCACAGAAGGCTTATGTCCTTAATGCACCGCTCGGTGTGCTGAACCTCGAGCGTCGTTTTTGGATGTTGCTAACATCTGACATACACGTTTTGATGACTATGTGATAGTTCAGTGCGTAATGTTAAACGGTTTAGATTGAGGCAGCGAAGACATTTTTTGAAACGTCGCAGAACATATGAGATGTTCCAAGAGCTGAAATTAGGATTTCAGGCTCGTGCCCACGTCAAGAGGTATGAGACCTCCGACAAGTTTCTTAACCTGAAAACTAAGGGAGAAAAGCTCAATCATTGAGCATGTGCTCAGATTGTCTGAGTACTACAATCACTTGAATCGAGTGGGAGTTAATCTTCCAGATGAGATAGTGATGGTTCTCCATAGTCACTGCCACCAAGCTATTAGAGCTTCGTGATGAACTATAACATATCAGGGATAGACATGATGATCCTTGAGCAATTCGCGATGTTTGACACCGCGAAAGTAGAAATCGAGTAGGAGCATCAATTATTGATGGTTAGTAAAACCACTAGTTTCAAGAAGGGCAAGGGCAAGAAGGGATACTTCATGAGACGACAAATCAGTTGCTGCTCTAGTGAAGAAACCCAGGGTTGAACCCAAACCCGAGACTAAGTGCTTCTGTAATGAGGGAACGGTCACTGAAGCAGAACTACCCTAGATACTTGGTAGATGAGAAGGCTGGCTAGGTTGACAGAAGTATATTGGATATACATTGTATTAAATGTGTACTTTACTAGTACTCCTAGTAGCACCAGGGTATTAAGATACCGGTTCGGTTGCTAAGTGTTAGTAACTCGAAATAAAAGAGCTACGGAATAAACGGAGACTAGCTAAAGGTGAGATGACGATGTGTGTTGGAAGTGTTTCCAAGGTTGATGTGATCAAGCATCGCCTGTTCCCTCTACCATCGAGATTGGTGTTAAACCAAAATAATTATTATTTGGTGTTTGCGTTGAGCGTAAACATGATTGGATTATGTTTATCGCAATACGGTTATTCATCTAAGGAGAATAATGGTTACTCTGTTTATTTGAATAATACCTTCAACGGTCTTCCACCTAAAATGAATGGTTTACTGAATCTCGATCATAGTGATACACATGTTCGTGCCAAAAGATATAAGATAGTAATGATAGTACCACATACTTGTGGCACTGCCACTTAAGTCATATTGGTATAAAATGCATGAAGAAGCTCCATATTGATGGATCTTGACTCACTCGTTTTTGAAAAGATTGAGACATGCGAACCACGTCTATTGGTATATACGCATGAAGAAACTCCATGCAGATGGATCGTTTGGACTCACTTGTTTTTGAATCACTTGAGTCATGCAAATCATACCACATGGGCAAGATGGAACAAGAGAGCAACTTGTTGGAAGTAATACATTTGATGTGTGCAATCCAATGAGTGTTGAGGCACGCAGTAATATCGTTATGCTCTTACTTCATAGATGATTTGAGTAGATTATTAGTATATTTACTTGATGAAACACAAGTCTGAAATATTGAAAGGTTCAAATAATTTTAGAGTGAAGTTGAAGATCATCGTGACAAGAGGATAAAATGTCTATGATATGATCACAGAGATAAATATCTGAGTTACAAGTTTGGTACAAAATTAAGACATTGTGGAAATTGTTTCACGACTAATACCGCCTCGAACACCATAGTGTGATGGTGTGTCCGAACATCATAGCTGCACCCTATTGGATATGGTGCATACCATGATGTCTCTTATTGAGTTACCACTATCGTTTATGGGTTAGGCATTAGAGATAACCGCATTCACTTTAAATAGGGCACCATGTAATTCCGTTGAGATGACACCGTATGAACTATGGTTTAGAGAAACCTAAGTTGTCATTTCTTAAAAGTTTGGGGCTGCGACGCTTATCTCAAAAGTTTTTGCCTGATAAGCTCGAACCCAAAGCGGATAAATGCATCTTCATAGGACACCCAAAAACAGTTGGGTATACCTCATGTCTCAGTTTCAGAAGAAAAAGGGATTGTTTCTAGAATCGGGTCCTTTCTCGAGGAAAAGTTTCTCTCGAAAGAGATGAGTGGGAGGATGGTGGACACTTGATGAGGTTATTGAACTGTCACTTCAACTAGTGTGTAGAAGGGCACAGGAAGTTGTTCCTATGGCGCCTACACCAATTGAAGTGGAAACTGATGATATTGATCATGAAACTTCGGATCAAGTCACTACCAAAACTAGTAGGTTGACAAGGATATGTACTACTTCAGTGTGGTACGTAATCCTATCTTGGAGGTCATGTTGCTAGAGAACAATGAACCTACGAGCTATAGAGAAGCGATGGTGGGCCCAGATTCCGACGAATGGCTCGAGGCCATAAAATCCGAGAGAGGATCCATGTATGAAAACAAAGTATAGACTTTGGAATAACTACTCGATGGTCGTAAGGCTGTTGAGTACAGATGGATTTTAAAAGGAAGACGGACAATGATGGTAAGTGTCACCATTAAGATAGCTCGACTTGTCGCTAAGATGTTTTCCGACAAGTTCAAGGAGTTGACTACGATGAAACTTTCTCACTCGTAGAAATGCTAAGATTCTGTTGGAATTATATTAGCAGTTACTGCATTATTTATGAAATCTTGCAGATAGGATGTCAAAACATTGTTTCCTCGATGATTTTCTTGAGGAAAGGTTGTATGTGATACAACCAGAAGGTCTTGACAATCCTGAAAGATGCTAACAAGGATGCAAAGCTCCAGCAATCCTTCTAAGGACTGGAGTAAGTGTCTCGGAGTTGGAATATACACTTTGATGATATGATCAAAGATTTTGGGTTTATACAAAGTTTATGAGAAACTTGTATTTCCAAAGAAGTGAGTGGGAGCACTATAGAATTTCTGATGAGTATATGTTGTTGACATATTGTTGATCGGAAATGATATAGAATTTCTGGAAAGCATATAGGGTTATTTGAAAAGTGATTTTCAATGGAAAACCTGGATTAAGCTACTTGAACATTGAGCATCAAGATCTATAAGGATAGATCAAAACGCTTAGTAGTACTTTCAAATGAACACATACCATGAGAAGATTTTGAAGGAGTTCAAAATAGATCGGCAAAGAAGGAGTTCTTGGCTGTAAGGTGTGAGTATTGAGTAAGACTCAAGACCTGACCACGGTAGAAGAGAGAGAAAGGACGAAGGTCGTCCCCTATGCTTTAGACATAGGTTCCACAATATGCTATGATGTGTACCGCACCTGAAGTGTGCCTTGCCATGAGTCAGTCAAGGGGTACAAGTGTGATCCAGGAATGGATCACAGCACAGCAGTCAAGGTTATCCTTAGTAACTAGTGGACTAAGGAATTTTATCGATAATGGAGGTGGTAAAAGAGTTCATCGTAAAGGGTTACGCCAATGCAAACTTTGACACTAATCCGGATGACTCTGAGTAGTAAACCGGATTCATATAGTAGAGCGGTTATTTGGAATAGTTCCAAATAGCGCGTGGTAGCTGCATCTAGGATATGACATAGAGATTTGTAAAGCACACACGGATCTGAAAGATTCAGACCCGTTGACTAATAACCTCTCTCACAAGCGAGATATGATCAAACCCAATGGGTGTTGGATTCATTACAATCACATAGTGATGTGAACTAGATTATTGACTCTAGTGTAAGTGGGAGACTGTTGGAAATATGCCCTAGAGGCAATAATAAAATGGTTATTATTATATTTCCTTGTTCATGATAATTGTCTATTGTTCATGCTATAATTGTATTAACTGGAAACCATAATACATGTGTGAATACATAGACCACAACATGTCCCTAGTGAGCCTCTAGTTGACTAGCTCATTGATCAATAGATGGTTATGGTTTCCTGACCATGGACATAGGATGTCATTGATAACGGGATCACATCATTAGGAGAATGATGTGATGGACAAGACCCAATCCTAAGCATAGCACAAGATCGTGTAGTTCGTTTGCTAAAGCTTTTCCAATGTCAAGTATCATTTCCTTAGACCATGAGATTGTGCAACTCCCGGATACCGTAGGAATGCTTTGGGTGTACCAAAAGTCACAACGTAACTGGGTGGCTATAAAGGTGCACTACAGGTATCTCCGAAAGTGTCTGTTGGGTTGGCACGAATCTAGACTGGGATTTGTCACTCCGTATGACGAAGAGGTATCTCTGGGCCCACTCGGTAATGCATCATCATAATGAGCTCAATGTGACTAAGTAGTTAGTCACGGGATCATGCATTATGGAACGAGTAAAGTGAATTGTCGGTAATGAGATTGAACGAGGTATTGGGATACCGACGATCGAATCTCGGGCAAGTAATGTACCGATTGACAAAGGGAATTGCATATGGGATTGCTTGAATCCCCAACATCGTGGTTCATCCGATGAGATCATCGTGGAACATGTGGGAGCCAACATGGGTATCCAGATCCCGCTGTTGGTTATTGGCCGGAGAGATGTCTCGGTCATGTCTACATGATTCCCGAACCCGTAGGGTCTACACACTTAAGGTTCGGTGACGCTAGAGTTGTTATGGGAAATAGTATGTGGTTACCGAAGGTAGTTCAGATTCCCGGATGTGAACCCGGACATCACGAGGAGTTCCGGAATGGTCCGGCGGTGAAGATCGATATATTGGACGAAGGGTATTGGAGTCCGGAAGTGTTCCGGGGGTACCAGGCTATGGCCAGCATGACCGAAAGGTGTTTCGGGAGCCCCGGCAAGTGTTGGAGGGCCTCATGGGCCAAAGGGGAAGGGGAAAACCAGCCCACTAAGGGGTGGTGCGCCCCCCACACCCTTTCCCATGTTAGTTGGGGAGGTGGGGCGCCTCCACCTAGCTTGGTAGGCAATCCTCCACCTACTTGGCTTGGGGGGCAAGTCTCCCTAGGATTTTCCCTAGGGAGATCCAATCTGCTTGGCCGCCGCCCCCTAGGGGAAACCCTAGGGCGCCACCCCCTCTCCCCTTGCCCCTATATATAGTTAAGGGGTGGGAGGGCAGCCGCACCTCTCCCCTTGCGCAGCCCTCTCCCTCCTCCAACACCTCCTCCTCCTCCGTAGTGCTTGGCGAAGCCCTGCTGGAGAACCACGAGCTCCACCACCACCACGCCGTCGTGCTGTCGGAGTTCTCCAGCAACTTCTCCTCTCCCCTTGCTGGATCAAGAAGGAGGAGACGTCCATGGGCTGTACGTGTGTTGAACGCGGAGGCGCCGTCCGTTCGGCGCTTAGATCGGAATCGACCGCGATCTGAATCGCTGCGTGTACGGCTCCACCAACCGCGTTCTTGTAACACTTCCGCTTAGCGATATTCAAGGGTATGAAGATGCTCATCCTCTCCCTCTCTTGTTGCTAGAATCTCCATAGATTGATCTTGGCGATGCGTAGAAAATTTTGAATTTCTGTTACGTTCCCCAACACCCCTAGCTTAGAGGTCAAGTGTGCGTCCCTCTGTTCTTTTCTGTCCTCTTTGGTTCGCAGGGCACATGAGTACTTCTGCCGAGCTATCAGGAAGAAAGGGAACAGACGGCTTCCCGACCCCGGCAAACCAAAGTTGCCGGGGGCTATGAGTACAAGGATCCAACCGCGGCAAGCCAAGGTTGCCGGAGGCTGCAGATCCAGATAAGTTTTTTATCCTCTATCATGCATTTCGATATGGAACTGGGATATGTGAAACCTCGTCTTATTTCTAGGCTACCGTGCTCCCCCTTTTCCTGTACCCAAGGATTATCTCCTGGGTACGGATTTGGTTGTAGTCGCGATAGCAAGGAAATGGAACGGGGAGCCTAAGCCCGCTTCATCCCTGCCTCCGCCAAGGGCGCAAGAAAGGTTGAGCAAACTGGGGGGACGGCAAGGCCTGTTGCCGGGCGAAAAACGTTTATCTTAAATAATAACGAGGATTCGCTCCTTGTCGCGGGTTTCACCATGAACGCAAAACCCGGCAAACATCCCTTTTTCATTAAAAACATCCCGTATAGGTACAGTTCATACGGAGTGAAAAACATGAGCAAGGGGATTACCAGTTCTAAATTTAACGAAGGCCCGAAGGCTTACAGACTAAAAAGAGATAAGATGCCCGAAATCCCTTTCTTGTCCCTCTCCTCAGGAGGCAGGTCAAGGAAGCGAAAAGGGGCAAAGGGGCGCCTAGGCGAGCTACGAGCAGCAGAAAGCACCAAGAGAACATCACGGTGGCCGTCCGAAGGCTGGCTAGTGATGACGGCACCGGGGGAAGGGCTCGAAGACGAGGCGGCAGGATGTCAATACGCGATGAAGGCGTCGGCGCCCGCGTACTCTGACTTGACGACCTTCCCGCCCGCCCTCTTCCTCTTATGCAGCCTCCCAATGCCAGCCTCCCAAGGAGACAACCCCGAGAAGTTCAAGGAGCTGGCCCCTTCCCCGGCAGATTCCGCTGAAGGAGCGGCCAGGTGCAGATGCTGCTGCTGCCGCACTTGCCCACGCGCGGGGCGTCCGACGCCTAGTCGGACTCATCCCCGCATCTGCCCCGCTGTCCTCCTCGTCACTCTCGCTTGAGGAACAGTTTTCGTCGTCAAAGGAGCTCTCCACGCAGCACCTTACGCGAGTCCCGAAGCGCCCAAAGACCTTGACGGAGAGGAGGCCGCTCTCCATTAACTTGAAATGGAGAGTGAGCCCCTCCATCAGGCTGTGGATACGGGAAAAGGTCTTCCACCCTTAGCGAAGATACATGACGTGAGTGGCGGGGAACTCGACGTCGGCCCATGTACCGCTGTTCCCAAAGCCCCTCATATGCAGCCGCAATGCCTGCAGCGGGTCCAGCTCCATCTCCCGTGCAAATGGGGTCGGGAGACAAAGACGACGGTGCGGCGGCTGGCGTAGCCTGAGGAAGAACTCGTATGGGTTGTCCCTGACGTGGCCCTCCGTCCTGCCCTCCTCTTCCCCGGACACCACGACAACCACGGCCTCGTCCACGGCCTCGCCCCCTCCCCCTTCCCCTCGCGGCTGGCTCCACCACCACAGGCTCTTGGGGAGGAGGGATGCGCTGTCGAGCAGCGACCCTCGCTGCCATCGTTGAAGGACCAGGGTTCCCCTTCTCCATGGAGGACGAGAGGAAGAAGCAGAAGTAGGAAAAGATAGAAGATAGAAGAGTGCTGGATGCCATTCCCCCTCCCTCTCTGTATAAAAGGGCGGGGTCGAGGCTCGGCCCCACTCGGCCAATCCAGCCACCAAGGGCGCAGGGAATCGGGACTGACTCGCTGCCCCAACCAGCGACGGCCCGGTTTCCCACCTCCACCGCTTGCCACCCCAAGCGCATGGAGGACGCGTGGCGAACATGCAGAATCGAGGGGACGGGTGAAGCGGCCTTTCCCCGCCCCGTGATCATGGGGTGTGGACGCCTTGAAAACCGTGACCAGGCCCCACTCAGTAAATGGGTCACGCCTTTGCGCCCTTCCCTCTTCATGGGGAAGGCGCGAGCCGCCCCTGTAGCACGATACGACGCATGCATGCGGGAACCACCCCACGCATGCCCCCCACGTCACGCCCACTCCTCCACGACGCTCGTTCAACGCAGGTCGTGGAGAAGCGCAACGGACGAAATAGTTGTCACGGTAAAATCCGCCCCGCTTGCCCGCGCACCGTTCTGGGCCTGGCCCAACAACGTGTCACACTTATGTGTGGCCCAGGCCCGGGGGCTCCTGTCGGTGTACAAAAGTAGGGGCTCTCCTTTTGACCCCTTTACTTGTGCACGGGCAGTCAGAGCCACGCGCCACGGCCGCACATAGCAGGGCAAAGGAGGGGAGCCGGAGAGAAGCCGAAGGCACAAAACAATCAGCGCAACACCAAAGACCAAGACCACAGAGAGCAGATGGACGAAGAAGGTTTCCCCGGAAAGACCCTTGCCGGGGCAACCTCAGCAGCCCCAGCAAGGCCCTTGCCTGGGCGGCTCACCCACACCAGCAGAGTGAGCCACCCTCGAACCCACAGACTCCAACACCATCAACTATGTTGGGCCAGGGCTCGGGAGGCACCTCCATGGTGGCATGCAGATCTGTGTGAAGACAAAGAATATTCAAGATCAGATGAGGATTGGAAGGCAACAATCCTCGATAAGACTCTTACCGAGGAAATCCACAAGACCCCCGGCAAGATCCTTGCCGGGGATGACAGTGCGCCACGGTAAGACCCTTGCCATGCCACCCGACAAGACCATTGTCGGGCCACTTGGCAAGACCCTTGCCAAGGGCGTCAGGGGGCCACAGCCAGGCCTGCACCAACCAAGTCTCCACCGTCGTTCACATGCAGCTGCCAGCCCAACCAGCTGAGCAGGCACCTGCGTGGCAACATGCAGCTTCCAGGCCAACTCAGCACACGCCTGCGTGGCGGCATGCAGATCTTCGTGGAGTCTCCACCACCGCGCTACCTCAGTTGCTTGCCTGCCTACATGGCGCCACATGCATCGCTGTCCAGGGCGCGTTTTGAAGCGAGGGGGAGCGGCGACGAACGGGACAGGCCTCGCTCCCGTCCCCGATAAAGCAAGAGGACACCTAAGCTACGCATTAAATGCGCCTTGTCCTGTAATACGAGCGATAAGCTCATAGCACTGTAGGCTTTTCCACCTCATGTGTGCCACTGTGGCAGCCCCTTTCGACTATAAAAGGAGGCCCAGGACGTACCGGCGAGGGATTCGGCTCTTTTGAACCACGCAGCCACTGTAGCTAGTTCAAGAGCTCAGAAACACTCAATACATCCACCAAAGCAGGACTAGGGTTTTACGCATTCCTCGTGGCCTGAACCTGGGTAAACGATCCTTGTGCTGGTTACTAATCCTGCTCTTCTCACAATCCCGCACCCCGCAATCACAGAAGGGATCCTCGTGATCCCATAGGTGTCGTTTCCCACCGACAAACATATATCAAGTGGATCAATATGATACCCCATTGTCACCACGAGTATTCATATGCAAGACATATATCAAGTGCTCTCAAATCCATAAAAGTATTCAATCCGATACGAACGAAATCTCAAAAGGGAAAACTCAATTCATCACAACAAGATAGAAAGGGGGGAACACCATAGATCCAACTATATTAACAAAGCCCCCGATACATCAAGATCGTGCCATCAAGAACAAGAGAGAGAGAGAGAGAGAGAGAGAGAGAGAGAGAGAGGGAGAGGGAGATTAAACACATAGCTACTAGTACAAACCCTCAGCCCTGAGGGTGGACTACTAAAGGAAATATGCCCTAGAGGCAATAATAAAGTTATTATTTATTTCCTCATATCATGATAAACGTGTATTATTCATGCTAGAATTGTATTAACCGGAAACATGATACATGTGTGAATATATAGACAAACATAAAGTCACTAGTATGCCTCTACTTGACTAGCTCATTAATCAAAGATGGTTATGTTTCCTAACCATAGACATGTGTTGTCATTTGATTAAAGGGATCACATCATTAGGAGAATGATGTGATTGACATGACCCATTCCGTTAGCCTAGCACTTGATCGTTTAGTATATTGCTATTGCTTTCTTCATGACTTATACAAAGTTCCTGCAACTATGAGATTATGCAACTCCCGTTTACCGGAAGAACACTTTGTGTGCTACCAAACGTCACAACGTAACTGGGTGATTATAAAGGTGCTCTACAGGTGTTTCCGAAGGTACATGTTGGGTTGGCATAATTCGAGATTAGGTTTTGTCACTCCGATTGTCGGAGAGGTATCTCTGGGCCCTCTCGGTAATACTCATCACCTAAGCCTTGCAAGCATTGTAACTAATGAGTTCGTTATAACATGATGTATTACAGAACGAGTAAAGAGACTTGCCAGTAACGATATTGAACTAGGTATTGGATACCGACGATCAAATCTCGGGCAAGTAACATACCGATGACAAAGGGAACAATGTATGTTGTTATGCGGTTTGACCGATAAAGATCTTCGTAGAATATGTAGGAACCAATATGGGCATCCAGGTCCCGCTATTGGTTATTGACCGAGAATGGTTCTAGGTCATGTCTACATAGTTCTCGAACCCGTAGGGTCCGCACGCTTAACGTTACGATGACAGTTTTATTATGAGTTTATAACTTTTGATGTACCAAAGTTTGTCCGGAGTCCCGTATGTGATCATGGACATGACGAGGAGTCTCGAAATGGTCGAGACATAAAGACTGATATATTGGACGACTATATTCGGACACCGGAAGTGTTCCGGGTGATTTCGGAGAAAACCGGAGTGCCGGAGGGTTTACCGGAACCCCCCGGGGAAGTATTGGGCCTTAGTGGGCCTGAGGGGAGAGAGAGGGCAGCAGCCCAGGAGGTGGCGCGCCCCCTCCCAAGGGGAGTCCGAATTGGACTAGGGGAGGGGGGCGCGGCCCCTCTTTCCCTCTCCCTCTCCCCCTCTTTCCTTCCCCCTTCCTCCTTCCTAGTTAGACTAGGAAAGGGGAGTCCTACTCCCACTAGGAGGAGGACTCCCCCCTCCTTAGCACGCCCCAAGGGCCGGCCGGCCTCCCCCTTGCTCCTTTATATACAGGGGCAAGGGGGCACCCCATAGACACACAAGTTGATCTACGGATCGTTCCTTAGCCGTGTGCAGTGCCCCCCTCCACCATATTCCACCTCGGTCATATCGTCGCGGAGTTTAGGCGAAGCCCTGCGCCGGTAGAACATCATCATCGTCACCACGCCGTCGTGCTGACGGAACTCATCTCCGGAGCTCGGCTGGATCGGAGGCTGGAGATCGTCATCGAGCTGAACGTGTGCTGAACTTGGAGGCTCCGTACGTTCGGTGCTTGGATCGGTCGGATCGTGAAGACGTACGACTACATCAACCGCGTTGTGCTAACGCTTCCGTTTACGGTCTACGAGGGTACGTGGATGAACACTCTCCCCTCTCGTTGCTATGCCATCACCATGATCTTGCGTGTGCGTAGGAAATTTTTTGAAATTACTATGTTCCCCAACAGTGGCATCAGAGCCTAGGTTTTATGCGTTGATGTTATATGCACGAGTAGAACACAAGTGAGTTGTGGGCGATACAAGTCATACTGCTTACCAGCATGTCATACTTTGGTTCGGCGGTATTGTGAGATGAAGCGGCCCGGACCGACATTACGCGTACGCTTACGCGAGACTGGTTTCACCGTTACGAGCACTCGTGCTTAAAGGTGGCTGGCGGGTGTCTGTCTCTCTCACTTTAGCTGAATCGAGTGTGGCTACGCCCGGTCCTTGCGAAGGTTAAAACAGCACCAACTTGACGAACTATCGTTGTGGTTTTTGATGCGTAGGTAAGAACGGTTCTTGCTAAGCCCGTAGCAGCCACGTAAAATTTGCAACAACAAAGTAGAGGACGTCTAACTTGTTTTTGCAGGGCATGTTGTGATGTGATATGGTCAAGACGTGATGCTATATTTTATTGTATGAGATGATCATGTTTTGTAACCGAAGTTATCGGCAACTGGCAGGAGCCATATGGTTGTCGCTTTATTGTATGAAATGCAAACGCCCTGTAATTGCTTTACTTTATCACTAAGCGGTAGCGATAGTCGTAGAAGCAATAGATGGCGTAACGACAATGATGCTACGATGGAGATCAAGGTGTCGCGCCGGTGACGATGGTGATCACGACGGTGCTTCGGAGATGGAGATCACAAGCACAAGATGATGATGGCCATATCATATCACTTATATTGATTGCATGTGATGTTTATCCTTTATGCATCTTATCTTGCTTTGATTGACGGTAGCATTTTAAGATGATCTCTCACTAAAATTATCAAGAAGTGTTCTCCCTGAGTATGCACCGTTGCCAAAGTTCGTCGTGCCCAGACACCACGTGATGATCGGGTGTGATAAGCTCTACGTCCATCTACAACGGGTGCAAGCCAGTTTTGCACACGCGGAATACTCAGGTTAAACTTGACGAGCCTAGCATATGCAGATATGGCCTCGGAACACGGAGACCGAAAGGTCGAGCGTGAATCATATAGTAGATATGATCAACATAGTGATGTTCACCATTGAAACTACTCCATCTCACGTGATGATCGGTTATGGTTTAGTTGATTTGGATCACGTGATCACTTAGATGACTAGAGAGATGTCTGTCTAAGTGGGAGTTCTTAAGTAATATGATTAATTGAACTTAAATTTATCATGAACTTAGTACCTGATAGTATTTTGCTTGTCTATGTTTGTTTGTAGATAGATGGCTCGTGCTGTTGTTCCGTTGAATTTTAATGCGTTCCTTGAGAAAGCAAAGTTGAAAGATGATGGTAGCAATTACACGGACTGGGTCCGTAACCTGAGGATTATCCTCATTGCTGCACAGAAAAGTTACGTCCTGGAAGCACCGCTGGGTGCCAGGCCTGCTGCTGATGCAACTGACGACGTTAAGAACGTCTGGCAGAGCAAAGCTGATGACTACTCTATAGTTCAGTGTGCCATGCTTTACGGCTTAGAACCGGGCCTTCAACGACGTTTTGAACGTCATGGAGCATATGAGATGTTCCAGGAGTTGAAGTTAATATTTCAAGCAAATGCCCGGATTGAGAGATATGAAGTCTCCAATAAGTTCTACAGCTGCAAGATGGAGGAGAATAGTTCTGTCAGTGAGCATATACTCAAAATGTCTGGGTATAATAATCACTTGATTCAACTGGGAGTTAATCTTCTGGATGATAGCGTCATTGACAGAATTCTCCAATCACTGCCACCAAGCTACAAGAGCTTTGTGATGAACTATAATATGCAAGGGATGAACAAGACTATTCCCGAGCTCTTCGCAATGCTAAAAGCTGCGGAGGTAGAAATCAAGAAGGAGCATCAAGTGTTGATGGTCAACAAGACCACTAGTTTCAAGAAAAAGGGCAAAGGGAAGAAGAAGGGGAACTTCAAAAAGAACGGCAAGCAAGTTGCTGCTCAAGAGAAGAAACCCAAGTCTGGACCTAAGCCTGAAACTGAGTGCTTCTACTGCAAGCAGACTGGTCACTGGAAGCGGAACTGCCCCAAGTATTTGGCGGATAAGAAGGATGGCAAAGTGAACAAAGGTATATGTGATATACATGTTATTGATGTGTACCTAACTAGAGCTCGTAGTAGCACCTGGGTATTTGATACTGGTTCTGTTGCTAATATTTGCAACTCGAAACAGGGACTACGGAATAAGCGAGCACTGGCCAAGGACGAGGTGACGATGCGCGTGGGAAACGGTTCCAAAGTCGATGTGATCGCGGTCGGCACGCTACCTCTACATCTACCTTCGGGATTAGTTTTAGACCTGAATAATTGTTATTTGGTGCCAGCGTTGAGCATGAACATTATATCTGGATCTTGTTTGATGCGAGACGGTTATTCATTTAAATCAGAGAATAATGGTTGTTCTATTTATATGAGTAATATCTTTTATGGTCATGCACCCTTGAAGAGTGGTCTATTTTTATTAAATCTCGATAGTAGTGATACACATATTCATAGTGTTGAAACCAAAAGATGCAGAGTTGATAATGATAGTGCAACTTATTTGTGGCACTGCCGTTTGGGTCATATCGGTGTAAAGCGCATGAAGAAACTCCATACTGATGGACTTTTGGAATCACTTGATTATGAATCACTTGGTACTTGCGAACCGTGCCTTATGGGCAAGATGACTAAAACGCCGTTCTCCGGAACTATGGAGCGAGCAACTGATTTGTTGGAAATCATACATACTGATGTTTGTGGCCCAATGAATGTTGAGGCTCGCGGCGGGTATCGTTATTTTCTCACCTTCACAGATGATTTGAGCAGATATGGGTATATCTACTTGATGAAACACAAGTCTGAAACATTTGAAAAGTTCAAAGAATTTCAGAGTGAAGTGGAAAATCATCGTAACAAGAAAATAAAGTTCCTACGATCTGATCGTGGAGGAGAATATTTGAGTTACGAGTTTGGCCTACACTTGAAACAATGTGGAATAGTTTCGCAACTCACGCCACCTGGAACACCACAACGAAATGGTGTGTCCGAACGTCGTAATCGTACTTTACTTGATATGGTGCGATCTATGATGTCTCTTACTGATTTACCGCTATCGTTTTGGGGTTATGCTTTAGAGACGGCCGCATTCACGTTAAATAGGGCACCATCAAAATCCGTTGAGACGACGCCTTATGAACTGTGGTTTGGCAAGAAACCAAATTTGTCGTTTCTTAAAGTTTGGGGCTGCGATGCTTATATGAAGAAACTTCAACCAGATAAGCTCGAACCTAAATCGGAGAAATGTGTCTTCATAGGATACCCAAAAGAGACTATTGGGTACACCTTCTATCACAGATCCGAAGGCAAGACATTCGTTGCTAAGAATGGATCCTTTCTAGAGAAGGAGTTTCTCTCGAAAGAAGTGAGTGGGAGGAAAGTAGAACTTGATGAGATAACTGTATCTACTCCCTTATTGGAAATTAGTTCATCACGAGAACCGGTTCCTGTGAAAACTACACCAACTAGTGAGGAAGCTAATGATAATGATCATGAAACTTCAGATCAAGTTTCTACTGAACCTCGTAGGTCTACCAGAGTAAGATCTGCACTAGAGTGGTACGGTAATCCTATTCTGGAAGTCATGTTACTTGACCATGATGAACCTACGAACTATGAGGAAGCGATGATGAGCCCAGATTCCGCAAAATGGCTAGAAGCCATGAAATCTGAGATGGGATCCATGTATGAAAACAAAGTATGGACTTTGGTTGACTTGCCCGATGATCGGCAAGCCATTGAGAATAAATGGATCTTTAAGAAGAAGACTGACGCTGATGGTAATATAACTGTCTATAAAGCTCAACTTGTTGCAAAAGGTTTTCGACAAGTTCAAGGGGTTGACTACGATGAGACTTTCTCACCCGTAGCGATGCTTAAGTCCGTCCGAATCATGTTAGCTATTGCTGCATTTCATGATTATGAAATTTGGCAAATGGATGTCAAGAACTGCATTCTTGAATGGATTTCTAGAAGAAGAGTTGTATATGATGCAGCCGGAAGGTTTTGTTGATCCAAAAGGTGCTGACAAAGTGTGCAAGCTCCAGCGTTCCATTTATGGACTGGTGCAAGCACCTCGGAGTTGGAATAAACGCTTTGATAGTGTGATCAAAGCATATGGTTTTATACAGACTTTTGGAGAAGCCTGTATTTACAAGAAAGTGAGTGGGAGCTCTGTAGCATTTCTAATTTTATATGTAGATGACATATTATTAATTGGAAATGATATAGAATTTCTAGATAGCATAAAGGGATACTTGAATAAAAGTTTTTCAATGAAAGACCTCGGTGAAGCTGCTTACATATTGGGCATCAAGATCTATAGAGATAGATCAAGACGCTTAATAGGACTTTCACAAAGCGCATACCTTGACAAAATTTTGAAAAAGTTCAAAATGGATCAGGCAAAGAAAGGATTCTTGCCTGTGCTACAAGGTGTGAAGTTGAGTCAAACTCAATGCCCGACCACAGCAGAAGATAGAGAGAAAATGAAAAATGTTCCCTATGCTTCAGCCATAGGCTCTATCATGTATGCAATGTTGTGTACCAGACCTGACGTATGCTTAGCAGTAAGCTTGGCAGGAAGGTACCAAAGTAATCCAGGAGTGGATCACTGGACAGCGGTCAAGAACATCCTGAAATACCTGAAAAGGACTACGGATATGTTTCTCGTATATGGAGGTGACAAAGAGCTAGTCGTAAACGGTTACGTCGATGCAAGCTTTGACACTGATCCGGACGATTCTAAATTGCAAACCGGATACGTGTTTTTATTAAACGGTGGAGCTGTAAGTTGGTGCAGTTCTAAACAAAGCATCGTAGCGGGATCAACATGTGAAGCGGAGTACATAGCTGCTTCAGAAGCAGCAAATGAAGGAGTCTGGATGAAGGAGTTCATTTCCGATCTAGGTGTCATACCTAGTGCATCGGGACCAATGAAGATCTTCTGTGACAATACTGGTGCAATTGCCTTGGCAAAGGAATCCAGATTTCACAAGAGGACCAAACACATCAAGAGACGCTTCAATTCCATTCGGGACCAAGTCCAAGTGGGAGACATAGAGATTTGCAAGATACATACGGATCTGAATGTTGCAGACCCGTTGACTAAGCCTCTCTCACGAGCAAAACATGATCAGCACCAAGACTCCATGGGTGTTAGAATCATTACTATGTAATCTAGATTATTGACTCTAGTGCAAGTGGGAGACTGAAGGAAATATGCCCTAGAGGCAATAATAAAGTTATTATTTATTTCCTCATATCATGGTAAATGTTTATTATTCATGCTAGAATTGTATTAACCGGAAACATGATACATGTGTGAATACATAGACAAACATAAGTCACTAGTATGCCTCTACTTGACTAGCTCATTAATCAAAGATGGTTATGTTTCCTAACCATAGACATGTGTTGTCATTTGATTAAGGGATCACATCATTAGGAGAATGATGTGATTGACATGACCCATTCCGTTAGCCTAGCACTTGATCGTTTAGTATATTGCTATTGCTTTCTTCATGACTTATACAAAGTTCTGCAACTATGAGATTATGCAACTCCCGTTTACCGGAAGAACACTTTGTGTGCTACCAAACGTCACAACGTAACTGGGTGATTATAAAGGTGCTCTACAGGTGTTTCCGAAGGTACATGTTGGGTTGGCATAATTCGAGATTAGGTTTTGTCACTCCGATTGTCGGAGAGGTATCTCTGGGCCCTCTCGGTAATACTCATCACCTAAGCCTTGCAAGCATTGTAACTAATGAGTTAGTTATAAGATGATGTATTACAGAACGAGTAAAGAGACTTGCCAGTAACGAGATTGAACTAGGTATTGGATACCGACGATCAAATCTCGGGCAAGTAACATACCGATGACAAAGGGAACAACGTATGTTGTTATGCGGTTTGACCGATAAAGGTCTTCGTAGAATATGTAGGAACCAATATGGGCATCCAGGTCCCGCTATTGGTTATTGACCGAGAATGGTTCTAGGTCATGTCTACATAGTTCTCGAACCCGTAGGGTCCGCACGCTTAACGTTACGATGACAGTTTTATTATGAGTTTATAAGTTTTGATGTACTGAAGTTTGTTCGGAGTCCCGGATGTGATCATGGACATGACGAGAAGTCTCGAAATGGTCGAGACATAAAGATTGATATATTGGACGACTATATTCGGACACCGGAAGTGTTCCGGGTCATTTCGGAGAAAACCGAAGTGCCGGAGGGGTTACCGGAACCCCCCGGGGAAGTATTGGGCCTTAGTGGGCCTGAGGGGAGAGAGAGGGCAGCAGCCCAGGAGGTGGCGCGCCCCCTCCCAAGGGGAGTCCGACTTGGACTAGGGGAGGGGGGCGCGGCCCCTCTTTCCCTCTCCCTCTCCCCCTCTTTCCTTCCCCCTTCCTCCTTCCTAGTTGGACTAGGAAAGGGGAGTCCTACTCCCACTAGGAGGAGGACTCCCCCCCTCCTTGGCGCGCCCCAAGGGCCGGCCGGCCTCCCCCCCTTGCTCCTTTATATACGGGGGCAAGGGGGCACCCCATAGACACACAAGTTGATCTACGGATCGTTCCTTAGCCGTGTGCGGTGCCCCCCTCCACCATATTCCACCTCGGTCATATCGTCGCGGAGTTTAGGCGAAGCCCTGCGCCGGTAGAACATCATCATCGTCACCACGCCGTCGTGCTGACGGAACTCATCTCCGGAGCTCGGCTGGATCGGAGGCGGAGATCGTCATCGAGCTGAACGTGTGCTGAACTCGGAGGCTCCGTACGTTCGGTGCTTGGATCGGTCGGATCGTGAAGACGTACGACTACATCAACTGCGTTGTGCTAACACTTCCGCTTACGGTCTACGAGGGTACGTGGACGAACACTCTCCCCTCTCGTTGCTATGCCATCACCATGATCTTGCGTGTGCGTAGGAAATTTTTTGAAATTACTAAGTTCCCCAACAACTACTCCCTCCTCGTCATGGTGGCCGCCGGGATGATGAAGATGGCCACCAGCGATGATTCCCCCCTTCGACAGGGTGCCGAAACAGGGTCTAGATTGGTTTTCGTGGATAAAGAGGCTTGCGGCGGCGGAATTTCTGATCTAGGGTTACCCCGAGGGTTTTTGGAATATTTGGGAATTTATAGGGCGAAGAAGGGGTGCGGGAGGCCACCGAGGTGGGCACAACCCACCTGGGCGCGCCTAGGCCCAAAGGCGCGTCCTGGTGGGTTGTGCCCCCCTCGAGGTACCCTCCAAGTGCTGCTTTGGCCCTTTGGATGTCTTCTGGTCCATAAAAAATCCACAAAAAGTTTCGCGGTGTTTGGACTCTGTTTGATATTGATTTCCTGCAATGTAAAAAACAAGCAAAAAACAGCAATTGGCACTAGGCACTGAGTCAATAAGTTAGTCCCAAAAAATGATATAAATTTGCTATAAAATAATTGTAAAACATTCAAGAATGATAATATAACAACATGAATACTTCATAAAAGATACGTTGGAGACGTATCAGCGTAGATCGCTGGTTGGGGTCGCTGGCCTCGGCCAGATCTGGGCGTGGCTGGTGGCTAGATGCGTTTGTGATGTCCAGTGACTGACATGGTCACTGTGTTGCAGACGGTGTGGTGGCGGGTACGGCCCGTTGACAACTGAGCGGATCTCGACGGGTTCTTATGATCACGCGGGATTCAACCCTGGTCTGGGTCCTTGACACCGCGGGAAACTCCAGGGGAAACCCTAGGCCTCATTGGGATCGACCGATGACGGTGCTTTTGTATCGTAGTCCTTTTGAGGACATCGTCTTTGGAGTTTGCTCAGGTGGAAGGGACTAGGTATGCCAGTGGCGTACGGACTGGTGGCTTGAGTGCCGATGAAAACCGCATCGACTTCGGTCATGGCAGATGATGGCGGCGACTCCGATGTCGTTTCCTTGTTGAGGCATCGTCGTTGCAGTTTGCATCATCAGGCTTCGTATGCTCTGGGGGAAACCCTAGATTTGGGTCTCCCAGATCGAACGATGACGGCGCCTTTGGTGTCGTTCACCCTCCTGGGGGCATCATTTTGGAGCAAGTGCTGGCTGGAGGGGAATAGAGGAGGAGTGGTATTCCATATGCTCTGGTGCATTTGTCTAGCAGTTTAGCATTGCGCAAGCCCCATATGCCCAACAAGATTAAGAGTGGATGCAATGAACTAGTTTTTTCACCTTTTCTATGAGAGTGGCTCCAATAAACACATACTCTCCTCCAACATACAATTTGATAAATTCATATAGGCTCTTCCATTACCATCTATAGTTTGACAAGCACTTCCAGTAGCATAGAGCGATTAACTTTCTGCATTACAAATGAAGACAGCAAAGCACCATAATAATTCATCAAAACAAACTATATAAGTCTGCCACTTCCCACTGCACAGGAAAGAACCCCCAACAGAATTAGAAATACAATGACAACAATCTTACCACTTTGTAGTTCATAGACTTGGTTTTGACAATGATGGTGTGAAGCCAAAGTACAACCGGAAACAGGCTGCAATGCATTCCTTCTTAAGTTCAGAAGTCTTGACCTCCAATGAAAAAACACCTGCACCCTGATCATCAGGCAACCCCTCTGCTCTGGTGCATTTTTATTCCACTGAGTTTCTTAAATCCCCGAGCAATAAGAATCCCTCTGCTGCACCCCCAGTTAAAAAGCAATATCCGTGAGGCAACCCCAAACACTTAACCTCTGCGCCCCATAAACAAATGGAAGGTTCACCCATTTGTTGAAAGGTATGACAGATGTAAAACAGGGTAAGATCATACAAAAGTAATGCCGACCACAAGGAACAAAGAGGTTCCAAAGCCGGCCAGAAGGAACATAAGTAACACCTAACATATTATTGCTAGACAAAGTCACCACAATTGGTCAATCTCCCAGTACAAACAACAACATGTCTCCTACATATTAGTGCTATAGAAAGTGACCTTGTTCAGAGCATGCCATGCTTAGCTAAGTCTCCGCTTTAGTTAGGGACGGGAACCATCAAGGGAGATGATGAGGAAAGCTCGAGGTAAGGATGTGAAGCGAAGTCGGTGAGGTTATAGCATAAAAAGGGCAACGGCAACGCTCAAAAACGAGATCTAATTAATTTATGTAATTAGTGAGTATACAAAAGAGAAAATTTCAGAAGATCGTAACGCTAAATAGATCATCACTACACACACTTGACACATTATACCATCCTCCAATTCTCCTCAAAGGCATCAGATGCATGGCCCGAATAAGAGACTCCAAAAGCGAAGTGAGCTTATCACTGCGTATAGCTTGAGAGTAAGTGGCACATGAGCTGCTCTCACTCATGCTTCAGGAGAGTCTCAGGGACATGTAATTACAGGTTTGAAGCAATTTACACACAAAAAACATCTGCATGCCTTACCATATTGGTTCCCTGTTGATTTTTGTTTGTCTAGTTTTAACTCTTGTTCTTCAAAGATAATGCATTCCTTCTTAAGCTCAGAAATCTTGACCTCCAGTGAAAAAAATCATCTGCACCCCAATCATCAGGCAACCCCTATGCTGCATTTTTGTCCCACTGAATTCCTCAAATCCCTGCAAGCAATAAGAATCCCTCAGCTGCACACATGGTCAGCTGTATCTGTGATGCAACCCTGTAACACTTAACAGCTAGGTGCCATTCACTGGAAGGTTTTACCCTTTTGTTGAAAGGTATGATAGATGTAGAACGGGGTAAGATCATAACAAAAGTAAGACGACCACAACAAAAGTAAAGCCTAACATTACAGACTGGACTACACACAACTACTAGCTGTTTCAGGATGTTGAATCAGCAGACGGCTCAGTGGGCAACCAGCCCAAGGAAAAAGAAAGCATACAGCAGGCCAAATGCCCTAGGGCATAACTTATTGAGCAGATTAAGTACAACAACAAGCGGCGATTCTCCCAGCACAACAAGAATGTGTCTCTGACAAATTATTGCTAGACAAAGCCACCACAATTGGTAATGACTACTCTCCCGGCACAACAGTATGTCTCTTACACACTAGTGTTATAGAAAGTGTCTGCTTAAATACGCTTAACAGATTACTATTTTCTGATAAATAGTATGGCACAACCAGCCAGCATATCCACAGCACCATCTTGACCATCCTTCAATTCCCAGATGCATGGCCCAGATAAAAGCCTCCAAAACCGAAGTGAGCTCATCCCTGCATATGTATTTAGTTACAACAATGCTATAAAAAATCTTTGATTCTGCGGTTTCAAGATAAGAATCTGCACAAAATTGATAAGTACAGTAAAGATATAAGACTAGAGGGACATAAGCTGTTCATTCCTGCTTGGAAAGTGTCAGAGCCATTTTACAAGTGTTTAGGAAGAGAACAATATCAAAAAGTAGGTGCAAAATTGAGAAATATGGTACATCTTAAGAGTAAAAGGCAACATGAGCTACTCCCATTCATGCTCCAGGATCGTCTCAGGGACATGTAAGTACAGTTTTGAAGAAAGTGAACAAAAAAAATTACATAGCATTTGAATGGTAAATATAGAGCCTCAATGCCCTCAAACAATAAATAACTGATGCACATGTTATGCTTCATGAATTGTGTAAAATGCTAAGAACAATAAATAACTGATGCACATGTTACACTTCAAGAATTGTGTAAAATACTAAGACCTAAAATTGTACCATAAGCCTAAGCCCAAGACATTTCCCCTCCTATATCTTTCCAAAGATATGTACTAGACATAGCCAATTTTTAAGCAGCCACACTATGAGATTTCAAACTTGTGAAGCCAAAATTAGAAGTCTCCTCCACAACATACCAAGCCAATAAATCAAGCCCACGACTAATAACTTGGAATCACGGCATTGGGTAGAAATAAATGCCTAAGACGGAGTAAAATATAGAGGAACTAAGATTTTAGCTCAGTAACAAGTAATATTATGACCACATAGGTATCTAGACTAGTCTCCATCCATTATTTGTGCAAGAATTTGTTCAAGCGTTGACAACTACAAAGATGCTTTACAGGTTTCATGTAGTCAAATACTAGGAGTTAGTCATCAAAATATTATTACGAAATAAGGATATAAGCAAAATTCGAGGATGTGTGTAATTAATAGGCTGGGCAATCATCAAGAATCTTAGACCATTGACTATCCACCTAAAGAAATAGAATATCACAAAACTAACTTGATATCAATGCTACATTTTATATGCATATGCTCTGCTGGTTAATGATGTGCATAAAGCACATACAATGAAGTTGGAATTTCATATACACCTATTATAATGGAGGACATCCAATGCATTTCTTCACACATCTATTTCAGAAAGTTGATGACTTGCGGCAGCTCTCAAGTTAATACAATACCAGAAACTCAAGTCTTCCATTGAAAATGGAGTGGAAACTGAGTTCAAGAATCAGATTTCATATTTCATGATACATTTTTTAATAGGCAAAGAATTGTGTATCATTTCATTGATATGTAGGAGAGAACTGTTACAACAAAGAAGAGAGAGGGGGAGGGGGCACCACACCACAGGCAACAAATCCCAAAGAATCGCCTAGCCCAAACTGAAGCAACGAAAGGCAAAGAGAAGGGACATAAGGCACGCAGACCGTGTCACGACCAACACAAGGAACCTCCGTCGCGCAGCCACCACTCCATCACAGACCGAAGGCAAGCGGGATGCCGGACCCGACCGTGCCGAAGGACGGAGGAGAAAGGCCTGGAGGAAGCGGGCGATGTCATACATTGAGCCCTGGATGCCCACACCCTGGGGAGCATCCAAAGACCAAGTACAACGTCCAACATCACATTCAACACCGGGGACTTCCGCGACCACCCAAGACAAAACCTTCACGAAGAGGGCGCCCGCTGTGACGCCGCCGTTGTCCCCTTCATGAAGGTGTTGTCTTGGGTGTCCAATTCACCTTTTCTCACTGTTCAAAATATCAGCCGATATTTAAGTTAATAGGCCAGTTAATCCTGATTCCATAGGTCACGGATGCGATAACAGCATATCCTTCGCGTTAACTGGTCTAGCGAATTAACTGGCTGTCAGGCCGATTAATCGGCTATAAGGCCGATTTATCCCACTGGGCCGATTAACTGGAGAGAGAAATTTGGGCACAAAACTTTGGCTCATTCCCTCCTTTACCCCAAAACTGGGTGTTTAGGTCACAGCTTGTTCCCTCCTTCCTCGCTCTCCCCTCCCCTCCCGTAGTAGTAACCCTCGTTGGAGGAGGCTGGAGCAGCCGCCGCCACCCCACTCTCCAAGCAGCAGCCGCACCGAGTCTTCTCAAACTCTCCGCCCCTCCTTCTCCTGCTCTGTGCTATATGCTGCTGCTACTACTACTGCTTCTTATATTCTGCTGCTGCTGCTTATTGTCTAATGT
Source organism: Triticum aestivum (assembly GCF_018294505.1). Lineage (NCBI taxonomy): Eukaryota > Viridiplantae > Streptophyta > Magnoliopsida > Poales > Poaceae > Triticum > Triticum aestivum. The sequence continues at coordinate 136,170,314 of NC_057810.1, read as the reverse complement.
GGGGTATTTGACTGTTTGTTGATATGTGGCAATCTGTGGCTGCTTCTAGTGCTGCAAATGCTCCATCTTTGAAGCGAAATTCGATGATATGAGGGTGGGAGTTTGGAGTCTTGTATGATCCTGATGACTTACAAAGGGTGATATTCACCTGTGTACAATAGCATATTTGGGCATTTAGTACATTGCATGTTCCTTTGTAGCTAAGATACATAGATATAGCCCCCAATTAACCTACGAATAAATGGGTTACCGATAAATTCAGTTAATAGGCTGATTCCCTGATTAATCCCTACTCCTCACCCGACCGAGCAGCTACAAGTTACCGATATCCTGAACATTGCCTTTTCTATAACATTAGTAGCCAGGATGAATACTGAGAATGGAAAACTCCATCCTGTGTGTGTCCAGCACAAGCAGCAGAACCGCCGCCGCGGCCGTTGTCACCTTAATGTTATAGAAAAGGTGAATTGACTAGAGGCTCTAATCAAGGATGAGATTAGCTTCAATAGGCTGAATTGGACACCAAGATCAGCAATATTAGACCCAGTTTGGTCCAGCACTTGACCAGAGGAGCTCAAATGGAAGGACCAAAATGAATTGGCTTACCTCAGGGGATCTGGATGGGAAAACCCAGGCAAGACAGATTTTAAAACAGCCTAAGTAGACTTTGCACAGCTGATGGTGATGGGCACTCATTGTCGGATAAAAGTGGGACTAAACACCAAAAAATGGGTGCCCTTTATATTTTTATATGGAAAACATTATTTCTGCACCTCAAAAAATTCTGAAAAAAAGTGTATATATATGTGTGTGGTATGTACACACAAATTTCATCAAAATATATCTTTATATGTGGTTTATAAACAAGAAGAATACATAGATCAACATAGGTCTTTTTCTTGTTGTATTTGGTCCGGAGTTTGTCTTTTTTTTTGTATCCTACAAATTATCGTATTACTTAATAAAACTTTGCAGATCCATAGAGAACAAGTATATGTATTCATATAATATTTAAAAGACATTTCCTTTAAAGAAAATTCAGGCTCACTGGAGCCCGGTATCCAAAACGCCACACATGACTAAACAGTTGCATGTCTCTTACCAGATTATGTCCAGTTTTATTCTTGTTTTCAAAGATAATATTATAGCTGAAACTTATAGAATGGTGGGACATTCCAGAATAGTACCAAGGATAAATGACTTTCCTAGTACGTGAGTTATTTTCTTTACGTGTACAGATACATGGAAATGTTAATCAGGACAGAAACAAACCATGACTACCTTCCATAGTTTGAAAAGTACTTCTAGAAGCATAGAGTGATTAACTTCCTACATTACAACTTAGGACAGCAAGGCACCATAATTCATAAATACTAAGCCTATCACTTCCCATTTCACATGAGAGAATCCCCAACAGAATAAAAAGTGTGACAGCAGGCTTACCGCTTTGTAGTTCATAGACTCGGTGTTGACAATGATGGTGGGAAGCCGAAGTAAGACTGAAAACAAAAGACAGTGACGTTTGTTGCTCTACAGACCTTCTTAAGTTGAGAAGTCTTGACCTCCAGCGAAAAAACATCTGCACCCCAATCATCCGGCTGAGTTTTCCCAATCCCTCCAGCTCCAAGGAATAAGAACCCCTCAGCTGCACCCACAGTATAATAACAATATCCGCGAGGCAACTCCATAACATTTAACAGCTGCCATTCACTGGAAGATTCTCCTTTTTGTCGAAAGGTATGATAGATGTAAAATGGGGTAAGATTGTAAGGACCACCGGTGAGATCAAACGGGGTAGATTCAAAAGGATCACCGACAAGATTAAACACTTCAAGGGCTCCTTTTCTATCCTCGACAACAGTAGGCATGCATCTGATGTGTTCAGGCTGACCTATAAACTTCATATAGTAGGCAGGATGATGAATACTGAGAGTGGAAAACGCCATCCTGTGTGTGTCCAGCACAAGCAGCTTGTGCTCCCAATCCAAGGACCAGTAGAAGCAGCCGCGAAAGTAGTTAAAACAGGAGAACAATCTCCTGAAGGGGTCAACTACGCCCAAAGAACTCCAGCTGGTAGTCGCAGCTATACACCATTGTCCCGTGACAGAAGAGAAGATGAATGTGACCAACTTGCTTCTGTAATATGCCAGACAGATCACCTTGAGCGATGTCTCATCTTCATTCTCGCGAATGGGAATGAGGAAATGCCGCAATTCATCGAGGCGCTCTTGCTCGATCGTCATATCCTCAGGAATGGGTGGGAGCAGCAGGTACCTCCGCGACAGGGGGTCGCACACCGCCAGGTCTGTGAAGAAAGTGTGAGCTCCAGACCGGCGGTGCTCGAGGAGGACGCGGCCGTCGCGGACGTCGCAGGGAGACCAGATTGTGTGATTTTTACCGAGTGGCTTTGGGACGAAGGAGTAGGTGAAATCAGCCCCTTGGACAAGAGCACGGGAGAGCGGGGCGGAAGGGTGGGGCGCCTCGGTGGGCACGAAGACACCTTCGTCGTCGATGATGCCGAGGAGGGGAGGCGGGTGGAGTTTGCGGAAGCGGCGGAGGAAAGAGCGCTCGGTGATGATGCGGCGGAAGGCGGCGCAGGCGAGGGAGGCGCGGGCGAGCGCCGCCGGTGTGGGCAGGCGGAGGAATATATCCTCCAGGTTCACATCCGGAAGGGCCAGGAGCGAGGACGGTGTCGGACATTCGGCGACTGGCGGCGTCGGCGAGGCCATGGCCGGGGCAATTGGCGGCGCCGGCGAGGACATGACGGGCAGCCGTTCGGCCGCCGGCAGGGTGGAGAGGGTGGGGATCGGTGGTTAGGTTTTGGTCGGCAGGGGAGTGAGTTTCTTTTTTCCTTCGACTCGAAGGGAGCAGTGAGCTTGGGGTGCTGTGAGCCTGTGATGTGACTGAGCGAGCGGCGACAATAGATTATGCATAATCTTGTCTAATTTAACACTACAAGTGTATGCATAGTTGCACACAATCGATCATAGAACTCCTCGAAAAAAGTTGCATAACCAAAAGAAATGGGTATTTAAAGGTAGCATCACCGCTAGCGCGGCAGCCGCATCAGCAGTGATCAAGGCGAGTCTGGATTGAGGCAGAACCGCCGGTTACCTGCAGAGCGCGGTGGTGAACGTGAGAGAGGAGATGAAAAGCTCACGCGAGTGAGTGGTTATGATTAGGGATGGTAGGGTGGGTGTCCGTTATAATCCAAGGCGTTTAGAGGGAATGCTTTATTTAAGCTAAAGGCGGAAGGGATAGAGAGCACCAGCGTAGCCATATTGAGCAAGTCATGGGTGCGCCGAAGGAAGAAGATGAAGCGGGAACAAGAAAGGACGCGGACCGTTTGATCTTGATCTAGCGGACCACATGAGGTACTTTTTGAAACGTCGTGATATAAATAAATCCTTGTGGTTTGGAAACTTTTGAAGTGAAGACATTTTATACAAACAAAATATACTTGTTTATTATCAAAATCAATGGGGAAAATGGTAGGAACGAAACACCATGAGTACCCTTGCCTAGTTTTTCTATATTTTTTTTTAATTTTCATATTTAATTAACAAAAATGTTATGAAGCTGACATTTCTATTAACGTTTTTAGGGAACACTCTATGGTACATGTAACCTTGATTGTGATAATCCCCGTGGGCGCACGGTTCACTCCCATTGACCATTCCAATCGAACAACGCAAACGTTCCCTCTCATCCATCCTCCCGGGAGAACGGCCCCATGTGTAGCATGACATGACACTCACTTATGATGTATGATGTAGCATGACAATTACTAAAAACATGGTAACCTATTTGCATATACTAGTAGAAAAAGCCCCATTCGCCCCGATTGGTAAGGGCCTTTTGTCCCGGTTATTGAACCGGGACTAAAGGGTCGTTTCTAATGCCCTAGATCTTTAGTCCCGGTTCGAACACGAACCGGGACAGATGGGCCTCCACGTGGCCGATGCACCGAGCCCAGACAAGAGGGCCTTTGGTCCCGGTTGGTGGCATCTCTTATGTCTGTACTTGATCGACGCTACGTATTATACATAGAGAGGCCCTCGACACGCTAGCTAGTAAGAAAATGAAGGAAGCCATTAAGTACAGAAGTTCGTCATGCATACCGAGAGAAGTGATCGATCGACCTCTTCTTCTCCGAGAGATTGGTTGAACAACAAGTTTTCGTATTATCTATCTGACGCTACTGGCTACATACATATACAATATGTAAGATTTCTTACAATCCCCTAGCAATTGAAATCAACTTCCACATGGTATTCTCCGACTTTATTGATGACGTGGTCAAGAAAGAATCCCGCCAATTCCTCTTGAATTGCTTTCATGCGATCTTGTGGTAGGAGTTCATTCCGCATCTGCCACGTCTAATTTGAAGAAGGGGGTTAATACATATATATGAATGAAAATCAACAGAAATGATGGTGTAATAAAATGAAATTGTGAATATTATTGCTTACGCACTTCATATTGTCTTTTAGAGTAGCCCCGCTTATTTTTGTTAGTCGCGTTGTAGATGAACTCGCACACGTAGTATCCACAGTAATCATTCTCTTATTCCTGCCACGAGCACTTTACGAGAAACAGAGGTCAATCAAACTGATAATGAAGCATTATAAATGGCATTGATGAAAGTATAGCTATAGAATCAACGGGAGATGCGCGCAACTAGCTAGCTAGTAGTACTTACTTTCGGGTATGTATATCGCAGCTCCTTCAACAGTCCCGGAGCTTCTGCGGTGAACTGTTTCCAAACCCTGTAAGACAAAGAAAATAATAATTATTACTTGAGATATCAGGAAATAAACAAAAAGTTGCCGATATGGTGTGATAATGATCGATTGAACTTACTTGTTGAGCATTTTAGTCATGTCCGCATAGGTTTCGGGATCTTTTCGTCTCGAGTCTAAGACGGTTACTAGTCCCTGCTCAAGCTTAATCTCCAGAAGAACATAGTGGAAGCTGTGCACGCATGCATAACTCATCAATTAATTACTATAACCTCGCTCGAGTAATAAGGGAAACCGAATATGCACACGACAGTAACACTCAGTCGAAGTTGTAAGGAAAGAGTATTAAATCTTTGTTTTGATTTTTGATCAACGATTGTAGCAAGTTGGCCTCGGCCTCTTCGGCGTTCTTTGTAACCAGAAATTCATCTATGATATTTGTGTTAATGAACCCAATATCATACATTTCTTGTTTTCTGCACTCGACGATCTTCAATCTGCATAATATAGTGAGGATAATTAATTATAAATACATGCAATGAAAGAGCTGAGCTATATATAGAGACTTAATGATAGAAATAGTACTTACAGGCAGTAGCAAAAGACCGTTAATTTATCGAGGGCCTTTTGATTGAAGAACTCAAGGTACTCCTCTGAGACGTGTTTCCAACCAACTGCTGAAAGTCCTGATGTGTTCACATGTAATCCAGTCGTCGCACTGCTCCGGGTGTTTGGAGCGCAGACTGTTCTTGTGTTCATCGACATACGGGGTCACCAAGGTAGAGTTCTGTAGAACTGTGTAGTGTGCTTGAGACCAAGAATATCCGTCCCTGCATATTATTGAGTCCCCTCCAAGCATGCCTTTTCCAGTCAGTCTCCCCTCATACCGCGATTTAGGTAGACCTATCTTCTTAAGGTCAGGAATGAAGTCAACACAAAACCCAATGACATCCTCTGTTTGATGGCCCATGGAGATGCTTCCTTCTGGCCTAGCACGGTTACGGACATATTTCTTTAGGACTCCCATGAACCTCTCAAAGGGGAACATATTGTATAGAAATACGGGCCCCAGAATGACAATCTCGTCGACTAGATGAACTAGGACGTGCATCATGATATTGAAGAAGGATGGTGGGAACACCAGATCGAAACTGACAAGACATTGCACCACATCACTCCTTAGCCTTGGTACGATTTCTGGATCGATCACCTTCTGAGATATTGCATTGAGGAATGCACATAGCTTCACAATGGCTAATCGGACGTTTTCCGATAGAAGCCCCCTCAATGCAACCGGAAGCAGTTGTGTCATAATCACGTGGCAGTCATGAGACTTTAGGTTCTGGAACCTTTTCTCTAGCATATTTATTATTCCCTTTATATTCGACGAGAAGCCAGTCGGGACCTTCATACTGAGCAGGCATTCAAAGAAGATTTCTTTCTCTTCTTTCGTAGGAGTGTAGCTGGCAGGACCTTCATACTGCTTCGGAGGCATGCCGTCTTTTTCGTGCAAGCGTTGCAGGTCCTCCCGTGCCTCAGGTGTATCTTTTGTCTTCCCATATATGCCCAAGAAGCCTAGCAGGTTCACGCAAAGGTTCTTCGTCACGTGCATCACGTCGATTGAAGAGCGGACCTCTAGGTCTTTCCAGTAGGGTAGGTCCCAAAATATAGATTTCTTCTTCCACATGGGTGTGTGTCCCTCAGCGTCATTCGGAACAGCTAGTCTGCCGGGACCTTTTCCAAAGATTACGTGTAAATCATTGACCATAGCAAGTACGTGATCACCGGTACGCATGGCGGGCTTCTTCCGGTGATCTGCCTCACGTTTGAAATGCTTGCCTTTCTTTCGACATTGATGGTTGGTTAGAAGAAATCGACGATGGCCCAGGTACACATTCTTCCTGCATTTGTCTAGGTATATACTTTCATTGTCATCTAAATAGTGTGTGCATGCATGGTATCCCTTGTTTGTCTGTCCTGAAAGATTACTGAGAGCGGGCCAATCATTGATGGTTACAAACAGCAACGCGCGCAGGTTAAATTCATCTTGTTTGTGCTCATCCCAAATACGTACAACGTTTCCATTCCACAGTTGTAAAAGTTCTTCAACTAATGGCCTTAGGTACACATCAATGTCGTTGCCGGGTTGCTTAGGGCCTTGGATGAGAACTGGCATCATATTGAACTTCCGCTTCATGCACATCCAAGGAGGAAGGTTATACATACATAGAGTCACGGGCCAGGTGTTGTGATTGCTGCTTTGCTCCCCGAAAGGATTAATGCCATCCGCGCTTAAACCAAACCATACGTTACTTGGGTCACCTGCAAACTCAGTCCAGTACTTTCTCTCGATTTTTCTCCACCGCGACCCGTCAGCGGGTGCTCTCAACTTCCCGTCTTTCTTACGGTCCTCACTATGCCATCGCATCAACTTGGCATGCTCTTTGTTTCTGAACAGACGTTTCAACCGTGGTATTATAGGAGCATACCACATCACCTTCGCAGGAACCCTCTTCCTGGGGAGCTCGCCGTCAACATCACCAGGGTCATCTCGTCTGATCTTATACCGCAATAAACCACATACCGGGCATGCGTTCAAATCCTTGTACGCACCGCGGTAGAGGATGCAGTCATTAGGGCATGCATGTATCTTCTGCACCTCCAATCCTAGAGGGCATACGACCTTCTTTGTTGCGTATGTACTGTCGGGCAATTCGTTATCCTTTGGAAGCTTGTTCTTTAATATTTTCAGTAGCTTCTCAAATCCTTTGTCAGGCACAGCATTCTCTACCTTCCACTGCAGCAATTCCAGTACGGTACCGAGCTTTGTGTTGCCATCTTCGCAATTGGGGTACAACCCTTTTTTGTGATCCTCTAAAATGCGATCGAACTTCAGCTTCTCCTTTTGACTTTCGCATTGCGTCCTTGCATCGACAATGACCCGGCGGAGATCATCATCATCAGGCACATCGTCTGGTTCCTCTTGATCTTCAACAACTTCCCCCGTTGCAGCATCATTGGGCACATCATCTGGTTCCTCTTGATCTTCAGCAGCTTCCCCCGTTGCAGCATCACCGTATTCAGGGGGCACATAGTTGTCATCGTCCTCTTCTTCTTCGCCGTCTTCCATCATAACCCCTATTTCTCCGTGCCTCGTCCAAACATTATAGTGTGGCATGAAACCATTGTAAAGCAGGTGGGTGTGAAGGATTTTCCGGTCAGAGTAAGAATTCATATTCCCACATTTAGGGCATGGACAACACATAAAACCATTCTGCTTGTTTGCCTCAGCCACTTCGAGAAAATCATGCACGCCCTTAATGTACTCGAAGGTGTGTCTGTCATCGTACATCCATTGCCGGTTCATCTGCGTGCATTATATATAATTAAGTGTGTCAAAAACCATTACAGAACATCATGAATAGATAATTAAGTGACCAAATTAATAGAAGTTCATCATCACATTAAAACCAAAGTACATAAATAGTTCTCATCTAACAACATAAAGCTCTCCAGAGCATCTAAATTAATTAAACCATACATTGAAACTATGTAAAACATTTCAATGCGAAAACAAATGCGATCATAGACAAATCTCGCGAAAAATAGAGTTCGGAGACCGTGCTTCGAGAGGAGAAAGCTTAACTAGTGTGGTTCGGGCATTTCATCGAACACCTCATGTGCATAGGAGGTGAGCTAGAGCACCACAAAGCCCTCCCCTTCCCGGCCAGAGAAAAACAGAGCAGTGGAGTGCTGTGCTCGCGGGCGAGGGGTATATATAGGCACCTCAATGGTCCCGGTTCATGGCACGAACCGGGACTAAAGGGCAGCCTGTTGTCCCGGTTCAAGCCACCAACCGGGACCAATGGTGGTGGGCCAAGAGCCAGGCCCATTGGTCCCGGTTCGTCCCACCAACTGGGACCAAAAGGTCTAGACGAACTAGGACCAATGGCCCACGTGGCCCGGCCAGCCCCTTGGGCTCACGAACCGGGACCAATGCCCCCATGGGTCTCGGTTCTGGACTGAACCTAGACTAATGGGCTGACCCGGCCTAATCCAAAGCCCTCTTTTCTACTAGTGATAGCATGGCAATTTGTAATGTCGTAGGATGACAAATTGTTGGAGATGCATGTCAACTTTCTCTATTGTATTCAAATATTAAAATTGCAGGCAAAATTAGCACTATCATGGCCGGAGAGTCTCCACACGACGCAATCCTCATTTTTTTCGTGATCTACCACTACGGGAGATCGCTACACGAAATATCACTAATGGCTTAGTGGTTGCTACAATTTTGCTAGAACGGCTGAGATTCCATTTGAGCGGGCCGAAACAGAGCCCGAACAAATCTCTTTCATTTAGGGTGTAGTAAGACCAAGCTCATGAGCTTATTATCCTAGGTCGTAACAAAATAGTTGATAGTGATAGGATTCCTTTGTTGGTGTCCTCATGCCCCCCTCCCCCCGGTTGTGATGGTATGGGGATGTCAAAAGGAAAGGGATGGAGTTTTTCTCGCTTTTGGCGTAGCAGGCCTCCTACTGATAGAACAACTCGTTCAAAATCCTATCTTCATTCTATCCTCTTCCCTCCCGTCTGAAGTTTACGACGATTGTTGTGGAGCAGGCAAGAACTGATAAGGGAACTGAGGTTGTTGTGGCGACTACCCCATGGGTTGGTACGGATTATTCCATCCACCAGGCGGATAACTAGCAAACATCTGTCTAGGAGGCACCATGGGAGTAGGATGCACTATAGGTACAATTGGAGGCTTTGAGTAGATAGAAATCGGCAGTGCTTGAGGGATCTGGGGGGCGAACCGGCTGATTCTGATTGTTAGAACACACCTGAGTATTGGGATTGGGAGCAGTAGGCCTACCAGTTTCATTGTAGCCTCTACCTGCGGCATATCTGCCCCTTCACGCGAGCTCTGATCTCTCCCACCTCCAGCCATACCTTTAACAATAGCAGCAAAGGGGATTTTCCCAATCCTCCTAGCCTAACAATCTCTAGATAAGCTGAATTGCTTGGGGCCCAACAATCTCTAAAGAAGCTGAATTGCTTGGGAACAGGAAGGTGATCAGCACTACCTACAGGATAGTAGTCCTCGACAGTGAACTCTTCATGAAGGAATAGATCCTTCCTAACCCAGACAAGTAATGGTGGTAGAATCTTGCGGCGGCGAACCCTAGCTCGTGGTCAATTTGGGGAATCCTCCACGGCACTAGGGCGCCCCAAGGAAGGCGGCCGGGCGGAAACCACCTTCTTCGATGGCGAACCCGAGGAGTGGCGGCGGGTGGAGGGCGCGGCACCGGAGGAGGAATGAGCGCGCGGTGATGATGCGACGGAAGGAGGCATAGGCGGTGGAGGCGCGGGCGAGCACGGTCGGTGTGGGAAGGCGGAGGAAGATCTCCTCCAGGATCTCTTCGACGAGGTGCGGCGCTACCTGGGCCATGGCGGGGGGCACCGCCGGGGCGGGGGAGGAAGTGGATCGTCAGGGTTAGGTTCTGGTCGGAATTACCGGCGGGCGGGGGAATGAGCGTCCGGGTGTTTTGAGTTTTTGGCACGCAAAATTCTTTTTGGGCCAAAGGAACGATGCCACTACTTAGGGCCCGTTCTGATGTTCTCCTACTCCACACTTCTAAAAATTCTGCCCGATCCCTCAAAAATAAAATCTGCCCGAAGCCAGCCCGAATGGTGGTATAGCTTCACGAAGTTGAAATCCAGGAAGCCATGATGGGCTGTGGTTCATTGTTTCGAAGAGACCGATTTCCAGCTTCCTATTTTTGTGAATCTGAAGCGACCGATTCCCAGCTTCCCATTTTATTCTATATATGGGCTAATTTCATACCATACATTGCAATTCTACAAGGTTTCTCGATGTTGCTAAAAAAACAAGATTTCTTGATCGATGCAATTCTACAGGGTTTCTAGCAAGACCCTGCGTTCTCTCTTACAAAAAGATGCTAGCATAGAACAATTCTTTCTTCGAAATTATTAGTTATGGGATACCCTTCGCGAAGGTCACCATACATCACTGCCCAACATGACAAGTGGTGTGACGAAACACGATCAGGGTGCACTTCGCGTTTGACATGTGACAAAAAGATTTTGTCGCATATCTTTTTTTCCTTTTTCCTTTCTAGATTGATTGTGCTCCACCGTAGGGGAGCACACCCGTGCTTTCAGAGAGAACACATGTGTGCTTCGTGTAGAAGCACATGCCTTTTTTCCCTTTTGTGGTTTCGATGAGCTCAAACCATGGGAGCACACTTGTGCTATATGTGGGAGCACATATGTGCTTCGTGCGGGAGTACACCTTATTCTCGTTTTTGGGTTTGATGTGCTGAACACACATGGAGCACACATGTGTTGTCTATGTGAGCACATGAGTGATTCTCACATGATAACACCTACCCTTTTCCTCTTCGGGTTGGTAGTGATTCATCGCGTGGAGCACAACTTTACTCTACAAGAGAGCACACATTTATTCTCAATTAAATGTCATTAAGAACACGATCCAACATCTAAAACATAAGAAATCGAAAATGAAAATTCCAACAATATATATGGAAACAAAAAAGCAATCATATTTGCCCATTCATTTTATATTAGTGGGTGCCCAAAATATGGCCATGTAAGTCTTGCTTTTTCTAAATGCATTTATGTGTTTCAAAAGTTGCATAATACAATTCACAGTGTCTTCGCATTATGACACAATGGGTGTGACCATAGGAGTCTGTTAGATTTTGTATGCGTCTACTGATCAGACAGAAAAAATGACAGCTTAACAATTTCAAAAGGAAAAGGTTGGGAGAGCTAGATACAAAATAAAGAAAAACTTAGTCTGTGAGTTCAAACTTTTTGTGAGAATTCCTCCATATTATCGTGTTAAATTAAATTCCTCCAAATATTTATGGATTCAGCCGCTCCATGGGTATCTTACAGAATTCACACGACTACATCTTCATAAAGAAAGTAATTCATATGGATAGAAACACTGCAAAATTCCTTTGAAAAATCCTAACTTTCAAAGGGGCTCCAAGCCACAAAAGTTACAACCTCCGTCCCATGATGGAAGATGTTTTTTGACACTAGTGCAGTGTCAAAAAAGGTCTTACATTATGGGACGGAGTAGATCGTAAACAAGCTGAACACTGCAGAGAGTGACAATGAGATCCATACAATAACAAGCAGAGAGTGACAATGCACACAACCGTAATAATAGGTCACAGGAAAACAGCACGTCTCTTACATATTAGTGCTAAACAAAAGTAACATTGCCAACACTCCAGTACTAAATCCAGCCAGCATATTGGTCGCACCGCATCATCTTAAGCATCCTCCGTCTCTACTCGATATCGCCAGATGCGTGGCCCAGGTAAGAGATCCCGAAAGCAAGTGAGATTCACCCCTGCAGATATATTTAGTTAGAAAGCCGATGTGGATGTAAAATCTTTGCTTCTGCGGTTTTAGAATAAGACCCACTAACCGTAATTGATCAGTACAGATGGCACAAAATGACAAGCAAACTAATTCATGATTGGAGAAGTCTCACAGCCAGCTTATAACAGTTTTGGAGTAAAACATATAGAAACTAAGTATTATAAATTTCCAAAGATCTGTATTATGCATAGCACAATAAAAACCAAGAACCAGCAGGAGAACATCGATTCACTAGTAACCGTCCATGTGCAACACACATCCAGTTCGATAGTAATATTATTTCAAAGATTAGCTACATTTACTCCAAGATTGATACAATTAATTAATGCCATTTCGAAATTATGATTAATACAATTAATGTTTCCATATTATGGATGATGTGATGGATACATCATCGGACCAGCATGAGATGTTGGATATATGTGGTTGAATGGCTGATATCATTTTGATTCACCAAACTCATGCTTTTATAAGTAGTAGTAGTAGTAGTAGTAGTAGTAGTAGTAGATAGATAGTAGATAGTATACGGAAATTCGCAGGGGTACGTAAGTGCAGGAGCACTCACCTGCCAAGCCCTCTCGCCCGCTCGATTTGCCTCGCGATTCGCGAAGTAGTTGAATCCCGCACAAGTGCACACTAAAAAAGAAAATCCCTCAAAAAGCTTTAAGTTTCAACGATGAAACTTACGGTTTTTGCATCTAAAAATGCAAAGTTTCAACAAGTTTCAGAAATAATATTTTAAGCAATTTTTTCTGTCAGTTGTAGACACAAAATAATTGATTTTTATCGGTCGCTCGTACTAAGTTTCAACATTCAAAACTTAACATTTTTTTATAAGTCATCAAAATATATTCAAAATGGATCTTATTTCAAAGCGCTGGTCACGAGAAACACGAATATGAAAACATAACTTAATTGGGATTTTTTGTTTAAAAGATATAGAACTTTGAAAATCGGAAGCCAAAATAAAAAGTTGGCACCAGGGCCCTGAGTGCCTCCGCACTTGCGTGCCGCAAATCCTCGTCCGTAGATAGAAGAGTATTAGATATACAGTGGATAGTAGATTCAGAGGAGAAGAGTTTTAATGTACAGATGAACCCTTTAATTAGGACAGTGGGGGCACCACTTCCTCACAAAGTGCATAACATAGATCACTTGCTACCGGTGACACAACTAGGTAGGACCATTGATTGTTGCTTGGCGCTGCCCAGTGCAATCGCTCATCAGAGAGGAAAACCACCTGATCCTCTTCAAGGAATCCATCTATGAAAAGACGCCTATTGTGTTATTTCCATAAATTAAACCATATGTAGCTAACTTTCAACAAGACACACGATGAGAGTATTAACTCCTAAGGCCAGAATTATGAAGTTTTCATCAACAATCTTATCAGCACGATATTGAGCAAGACTCATATACCCAACAAGATTGAGATTGGCTCCAACAAACTAGTTTTTCACCTGTTCGACAACATGGTTACATATAATTTGACAAATTCCTAGAGGTTGTAATCAAGCATGAGATTAGCTTGAATAGGATCAATTGTGGCACTGAGAGCAGCGTCATCAGATCCAGCTTGGTCAAACAGTTGCACAGAGAAACTCAAATGCAAGGACCAAAATGACCTGATTTACTTCAGAGGGCTGGGACGGGAAAATCCAGCCAACCTGAGCGGGTTTTAACTCAACCTGAGTAAATTTGCAAAGCTGATGGGTATTGGTTGTGGGATAAAGATGTGACTGAAAACTTGCATGTGTTACCATATTATTTCACTGCGGATGTATGTTTGTCTAGTTTCTACTCTTGTTCTTCAAAGGTCTTAGCTAAAACTATGCACTCGAAGAGTGTTATCATAGATTGGTCAGATATTCCGTAACCTTTCCTGGTTTGACAAGTTCTAACAATCACATGAACCGTTAACTTTCTACTCCCTCCGTCCCAAAATAAGTGTCTTGAGCTTAGTACAAATTTGTACTAGAGATAGTACAAAGTTGAGACAGTTATTTTGGGACGGAGGGAGTACATTCTAAATTAGGACAGCAAAGGTCCATAATTCATAAGGACGAACAGAATAAGCTTGCCGTTAATCTACAACTTTACAAGAGAAAACCTACAAAAGTATAAGCAATACCATGAAAACAGGCTTACCGCTTTGTAGTTCATAGGGTCGGTTTCGACAATGATGGCGGGAAGCCAAATAATGGGCGAGCACGATTGGGATGATTAAAGATTGTTTCCCTGCAGCTGCAGACCTTCTTAAGTTCTGAAGTCTTGACATCCAGAGAGAAAAAATCGATATCATCAACAGGAAAGACCCCATTGTCACCCCACCGAGCTTCTCGAACACCTCGAAGGAATAAGAATCCCTCAGCTGCACCCACGGTATAATAGAGACATCGGGGAGGCAATGCTATAACATTTTTCAGCTGCCACCCGTTGGAAGGTCCGCCATTGTTTTGCTGACTTGTATGATAAATATAAAACGAGGTAGGCTTGCAATGACCAACAAGAGTAAACATCTCAAGGGCTCCTTTTGTACCATCAACAATGGTAGACATGCACACACTCTGACCAGGCTGGTTTATAAGCTGCACATGGTAGCCGGTGAGAATGTTGACAGTGGAGAACTCCATTGTGCGTGTGTCGAGCACGAGAAGCTTGTCTTTCCAAAGAGAGCTCCAGTAGAAGCAGCCACGCAAATAACTGAAATGGGAAAAGCCTTTCCCAGGGGGCTCATCTGTGCCCAAAGAGTTCCAGCTGGGAGATGCAGCTATACACCATTCAACGGCGACGGAAGAGTAGACAAACGTGACCAGCTTGGTTTCGTAGCGCGCCGTGCAGATCACCTTGAACGAGGTCTCATCCTCAACCTCGTCCTCATCCTCGCCAATGGGAGCAAGCATTGGCTCGAACTCGATAAGGCGCTCTTGCTGGGCGGTCATCTCCTCTGGTATGGGAAAGAGCAGCGTGGATCTCCGTGACCAGGGGTCGCACACCGCCAGGTTTGTAAAGACTGGCTTGATGTCCCACAGGTAGCTGCACTCGAGGAGGACGCGGCCGTCGCGAACGTCGCGGTGGCACCAGGGGCTGAGGCCGGTGAGCCAATCATCATCGGGCTTGGGGACGAAGGAGTAGGTGAAATATGCGCGGTCGGCAAGGGCGCGGGCAAGCGGGGCCGAGGGATGGGGTTCTTGGGCGTGGTGGAAGCCACGTTTCTCAAGGGCGAATCCCACGAGTGGAGGCGGATGGAGAGCGCGGAAGCGGCGGAGGAAGGAGCGCGCCGTGATGATGCGGCGGAAGCGGGGGCTGGCGGTTGAGGCGCGGACGAGCGCGGCCGGGGTGGGTAGGCAAAGGAAGATCTCCTCCAGGATCTCGTCGACGATGTACGGCGCCGGCGGTGCCATGGTGGGCGGCCGATCGACCGCCGCCGGGTGGAGAGGAAGGGGATTAGGTTGGGGGACTCAGCTTGGTGTGTGTTGGGGGGCTGTGCGAGGTGAGCCAGCGGGTTATAATTCCACAATTTCAGGCGGCCCATTTCAAAATGTTCCCGAAGCTTTCGTTCTTTTTTTTAATAATTTGGATTTGCTTACCACATGTGTCATGTTGTATGTTCCGGAAGCTATCTGTGGAAGGGCAACGTCGGTTATCCGATTGGAAACACCTCTCGCACCGTCACGCGTATGGGCATAACGTTGTTTGATCAACGCATCACATTGCGTACATCTTTTCCTTCATAAAAGTTTGGACGCGTTTCGAATAAGGTTCACCTGAGGCCGCTTGGAAACTACAACATCTCTAAGCTAATCTTTGGGTATCGAGAGGGAACATGTCCGTTTATAAAGGAAGTGTGACTACTGTTGCTCCGTTGGCCTCGAAATTTCTCGTGCTCTCAAAGGAGGCTATCGCATGACACGTCCGAAGCCCCCGCATTTTTCGGACCCGAATGCAATATTTGAGACATTTATTGCACTGTTAGGGTTTCAGCACCCTAGAAATTACCGGTCTGCAATTTTTGAGATAATTTTATTATTATAATATCTGTTTCTGCTATAGGATTACATGAAAAAGAGGAATTTAATGATGTTGAGTATTAATCTTTGCTCAGCACTGCTATCTTTTTCGAGTGCTACTCTCGGTAAATGTGCTAACCTAGTGTAACATCACAAAATTCTAAATTTTCAAATGTTATATTAATCAAATAATAATGATTGCTTGTGTGGTTGTTGTTTGAAATTGAGTGGAAATTTAAAAATTTTTGAACGTTAAATGAGAGGGAATAAAAGGACTTTTCCTATTATTCATTCTTGCATTCTGTATCTTTACAATAATTCAAATTAATTTCAACACAAAACCGTGGAGTGAAGATAATATGACTTCTTCCGTTAAAGAAATGAAAAAGGGATTTGAATTCCATTTGAAAATAGTTCACCCTAGAAACTTTACGCAATTCAATGATTTCATGAGAGAAGATAAAAGGACTTCTTCAAACATAAGTGAAAGAGAGTTGGAAGTTTAAAGGGATCATTTTGATAGTTCATTTGGAACACCTTTTAAAAAAAATTCCTTTGGAGTTCTCCCATGTGAGTTTCAAAATCATTTTTATTTATTCAAATAAAATAAAGAGAGAATGAAATATGACTCCTTCAAACATCAGTAAGAATATTGGGAAAATGAATTATGAAACAAACAAATCAAATTTGAAAAAAAAATTGAAATCATTTGCATAGCTATTTCTTGATTTATTGAATATTCGTTTATTTGGGTTTTATTCAAAATATTTTCCCCTAAAAGATATTAAATACGGGCAGGGGTAAAATGACTCCCCCCATGAGAGAAATAGTTGAATTTTTTTGGAGACATTTGATATTTTCAAAAAGTCGTTTTGAATTTATTTTTAGCACTAGATTGCTTCTGCAATTTTTTTACAAATATTTATATATTTTATTTTGAAAAAATAATAATTCACAGGGATCTACATATCCTCTAGTATTCTTGTGCAAAATTTCAATTTTTCCTGAGTTCGATTGCTATTTATTTCCAGCCGTCCCTCCCCCTTTTTTCCCTCCTGGCGGAGCCCATCGCCCTTCCTTCCCTTTATTTTTTGTTTCCTTTCTTCGTCCTTCTTTCTTTATCTGTTCTTTCATTAGGTACACAAACCGGATCTCGTTCTTTGTTGAATTCGGTCTTCAAATCATTCTTTCCTTCTAATAAGATGTCCTATAAATAGCCGAGCCTCCCCTCGACCGATTTCCCCAAAACCCTTCGCCCAAACCCTCTCATATCAACCGCAAGAACGAGTTGGATTTCGCTGTAGTTCATCGAAGTTCACTAGCCGTTCCCGACGCTGGTAAGCCACCCTAGGCATTCTTCTTCTGCCAATCAACTTCGTTCGTCACAACTCACCCATTTGACATCCACTTGTCGCTCCTGGGGTCCGTGCTCTTGACAAACAGTGATTCCAGTCTAGCTGTGTCAAATCGAGTGTGAAGTGTCCTTTTAGGTTCTGACTGGTAGAACAGAGGACTGAAAATCCTTTTTAGTTTCACACATGGGACTCTAAATCCCAATTGCGCTAGCTCTATGGTTCGATTCCACAACAGAACAACCAGGTAAGCCTGTGCCTAGGAAAGAAAAGACTGGGGGATTGAGAGAAGATTTCACACTGGAAAATGAAAAAATCACCACAACAGCCTACCCGAGCTCGTACGTCGACACTGGAGCACGTGAGTTCACCAAAGAAATGAGCACCCCCCGCTCTGCACCGACGTCCCCGAGGACCAACTCCCTCGACGCGCCACCCCCAACCCCCTCCTCGCTGGCCGTCGTTGCTTGCCGGAGCCGCCGCCACGCTGTTGCCATCTTCCCTGCTAGGCCATGCTCCCCACGGTGAGCACGTCCCTCCTCCTCCCTATTCTCTGTACTCCCTTTGTTCTTCTTCGTTTCTTTATGTTGGTTAACCGGCCGGTTCACTGTAGATCTAAACCGATTTGGGATTTAGTCAACTAACTTCAGATTTCTTAAGTGTCGACCATCCACTAGGTACTCCCGAGCAAATACTATTTCAGCCAACCAAAATGTGACACGTTTCCCTGGTCAGACCCCTAGTAAAATCCCGTTCTCACATAAGTTCTGTTTTTAATATAGCCACAACTTTTTCATACTAAATCCAGATTGAGTGATTCCAAAGCCCACATCTCCAAAAGTTTGTCATCCTTCCAGTGGAACAGAAAGTGTATATGTATGAGAGTTTTAAATTTGAATTTGATCAGATTTGATCTAAACACTAAATTTGGCCTAACTTTTATATAAAAAAATATTTTTGAGTAATTATTTTTCCTACTGTTTATATATGTTATATACCTATCCAGTAGATCAATAAAAGTAAAAAATTTAAACCATTTAAAATTGTTTTGGAACAGATATTTCAACTTGATTAGGCCATAATTTTTGTTTTAGAAAGGCTTTTAATTTGATTCTTTTTGCAAATTAAACTTTGAGCAAAATACTTTCTGTTAAACTAACAAGTTTATATTTTTCCTTTCTGTTAAAATTTTATTTCTAGATCAGAGAGCCTTATTTGTTTTTGTTTGATGTTCTTGAGTTTTTCCCTAAGTTCTTCATAGTTTCTTTTAGTTTTCTTTATGTTTCTTTATGCTTTCTTTCGGTTTTGGGGTGATTGTTTATATGTATGCAATTGTTGGGTTACAATAGATTTCTGGGAGTGTGACGAGTAGAATTATAAGGAATTATGAGTGCGATGAACTTCACCAACAAGTACCAGTCAAGTCACTTTGATCATACTTTTACTACCTATTTTTTATTGCATTAGATCCACCCTTAAACTTGCATCAAGTAGGTATATGGAAATTGTGCCCTAGAGTAGTATCATGAGGTAGGAACCCAATACCTTTGTTACCAAGCCCCGAGAACCGATGAATTAGTTATGCTGCTATGCTTCAGTAGACGGGGTTGGCATGAGTGATTTTTACGAAAGTTGTGAGTAATAAATTGGGTTAACCTTAAGGTGGCAACAATTTCAACACACCTATGTGTGGATTGGTTGCGGGCACTTGATTTCTCTCAGGATTTGTCGGGGCACCTAATGTCTATTAGGATTTGCCCAGGGGATCCGGGTGTCTACCTGTGATCACCCTATGAAATGCCATCCAGGCTCAAAGAGAACATGGATCTTTCAAGACTAGAAGCTTACATGTGCAGCCACAAGCCATTATGGGCTCTGTCATAGTTGAGTAAGTTATAGCAAAACTTACTGAGTGGTACTGCCAAAGGAGGGGGTTATAGCCGGGGTGGGTACTGCCCATGGTTAAGGGGACCTCTACGAAAAAACTATGACTTGATCATCCAGATCTTAAACACTAGCCAGTGCAAGGACTATAACAGAGGCGATCGGGTCTTGTGGGGAAAAGTGCGTAAAACTCTGTGTAGAGTGTTAAACTAATCGATTAGCCGTGTCCCCGATTACGGACAATTTGAGCAACTGGAATTTGGATTATCTGGAGATCTCAACACTGTTACCGATTAAATGAATTTGGGTTAATGTTAACTTTGGGATACCCCTACTAATAAAGCAAGGTGCGCTTCGCCAATTTTTTCATCCATTCATCGCCCAAAAGAATTTTTTTCTACTCAAGGTGGTACTAAATTCTTATGCGTTTGTCTGTTACAAAAAAGAATTTTTGTACGTGGGCCGCGCGCTGTGGCCCAGCGAAGCCAGCCCACTTACTTTTCTGTCCACACAGCTGAGAAAATTCTATTTCCACAGTAGGCGACAAATAGTCGGAGTTTCGCATAGGACAACCAATAATTGGCTGGCCAATTTTTTTATTTTTCCGTGTTTTACTTCTATTTTTATTCTCCTTTCCCCTTTCAAGTTTATTTTTCTTTTAGAATTTAATAAATAAAAAAATCTCAAAAAAGTTCAGAATTAAAAAACAAATCCTGGAAAATGTTCATAATTCCATTTTTTTGATATTTTGATAAATATTCGCTTGAAAAAGTTGCCCTTTTTTTAAAAAAATATTGTTTTTCAAAATAGTTCGGAATTTCTAAAAAGAAAGCGGCATTTGTAAAAATGCTCCAAATTTGAAAAATATTCATGTTTTAGTGAAATTTTCAAAACTAAAAATAATACTGTTGTATAAAAGATACACCTTTTCTAAAAATCTTATGAATTTTCAACACATGTTCCCGTTTAAAAAAATGTTGTCATGTTTTTGTAAAAAAATTTGGTGTTTTCATAAAATATTTGTGAATTTTAAAAGATGCTGTCATGTTTTTATAAAAAAAGTTGGTGTTTTCATAAAATATTTGTGAATTTTAAAAGATGTTGTCATGTTTTTATAAAAAAAAAGTTGGTGTTTTCATAAAATATTTGTGAATTTTAGAAGATGTTCCCTTTCATATTTTTGTTCGCGGTTTTTCGAAAGTGAACATAATTTTTAAAAAGCTGTTCAGAATTTTAAAAACTGTTGATGCTTCCTAGAATATTTGGAAATTTCATACCTTAAAATCCCCTTGATTGAAAGGATTGAAAGGAGCAGTAGATTTAAAAACAAATTGTTAATGTTTCCAACAGATTTCAATTCCCGTTCTGCCCAAACATGGTTCTAATGTAAATCTAACTATGCAACTAGCCTATATATCATGATTCCTAACAAAATAAACCATTTCAGAAAAACAATTACAGATCTGTTGCATTACCTCGCGCCGCCAGCAGGACAAGGAAGCTTGCGCCGGCCTCGAGCTGCGCTTCTTCTCTTCGACGCTGCTGCTACACTCCGCCTCACAATCGTCTGGGACAGCTGAGATTGAGGCTGGGATTGGTTTTCGACCGCAAAGCTAATGCTGCCTAGCCAGTTATCAACCTCAACGAAGACAGCATCCCCGCCGCCCAGCACGTCGGGGGGCGCTCCTCCAAGCGATTCGGCGTCGGAGTTTGGATCCGCCGCCGCCATGAACGAAGACAGCTAGGGCTAGGATAGTGAGCTCGGGGGAGAGTGAGGGGGGAGGACGACGAGCGAGCCGGTCGGCCAGGTTAGTCCTGGTCCGACCGGGCCCGACAGACGCGCGCGGCTAACGGGCGGCAGGTGAGCGCCGCTAGCTGTTAGCGCGGCCGCCGTCCTGACTGGTGGGCCAGATCTGTCAAAAAGGCGTTTAAAACGGTTCAATCTGTCATCAACTCGACCTGATAGTTTTTTGTCACGAAATCAGCACTAAACTGAAGTTTTTGGTCAGTTTTCAAGATGTGGTAGTTCTGTGGGATGGTAACGTGAAATGTGATAGTTTTTTGTCAATTACTCGTCATTCCATCTTGCCCTGACCCGGCCTAGACTTGGGCAAATTTAGCCTTCATCCAGAGACGAAGAAGAAGAAAACCCAGAGAGACAGAGAGCATGTATCGCATCCTTGCACAAATGTAACCCTGCGAAGGACATGCATGCATGCGAGCACACCGGGTCTTCTTCATGATCTCGCATGCAACTGCCGTTTTCCTTTAGACGAAGTCACTTGGTGAAACGAGCAGCTGCGCGGCCTATTTATGCACACCGCATCACAAATCTCGGGCGGTGTACGTCCACGGTGGTTCCGGCTCACACCTCTCGCTGCCACTCACATGGCGGTCGCCACCGTGTCTGGCGTGATCTCCGCCCTGCTGGTTCTCGCCGGAGTCGTGGTCACGGCGGAGCCTCCTCCTGCGGCGGGAGGGCCACCTCCGGTGCCGGTGGGGCCGCCCAAGGCGCCTCCGTTGCCGGCCGGGCCGCCTAAGTTCCCGGCGATCCTCGCGTTCGGCGACTCGGTGGCCGACACGGGCAACAACAACCACCTCCGGACGTTCATCCGGGCCAACTTCCCGCCCTACGGCAAGGACTTCCCCGGCCACAAGCACACCGGCCGCTTCTCCAACGGCAAGATCAGCGTCGACCTCCTAGGTATGTACCCACCACCATTACCCACTACTACTTTTGCCATGAAAATGTATTTTTCACGGTATAATTTCCCAAACAGCCAAGGATCAGTTTGTTTTGGAAATGCGTGCGTGCGTGCAGCGTCGGCGCTGGGCGTGAAGGAGCTGCTGCCGCCGTACCTGAAGAAGGGCCTCTCCATGGAGGAGCTCCAGACCGGCGTGAGCTTCGCCTCCGCGGGCAACGGCTTCGACAACGCCACGTGCCGGACCATGTCGGCGCTGACGATGGAGCGGCAGCTGCAGCTGTTCCAGGAGTACAAGGAGAAGGTCGGGGGCAGCATCCCGGACAAGACGCTCTACTTCATCGTCACGGGCACCAACGACATCGTGGAGCACTTCACCTTCGCGGACGGCATCACGGAGCCCGGGTACGCCGAGAACATGGTGAGCCGCGCCATCGCCTACGTGCAGTCGCTGGCGGACCTGGGCGCGAAGCGGATCGCGCTGGTGGGGGCGCCGCCGGTGGGGTGCCTGCCGTCGCAGCGCATGATCGCCGGCGGGCTCCGGAAGCAGTGCGCCACGGACCGCAACCAGCTGGCCCTGCTCTTCAACCACAGGGTGGGGCAGGAGATGGCGAAGCTGCGCGCGAGGCTCCCCGGGGTCACGCTGGTGAACGTCGACATCTACATCATCTTCGCCGACGTGGTCCACCGGCCCGAGGCGTACGGGTTGACCAACACCCACGACGCCTGCTGCGGCTACCTCGGGCTGGCCGCCGCCGTGCTCTGCAACTTCGCCAGCCCGCTCTGCAAGGACCCCTCCAAGTACTTGTTCTGGGACAGCTACCACCCCACCGAGAGGGGCTACCAGATCCTCGTCGACGCCATCGTCGCCAAATACTTCAGATTCATGCACTAGCGACAGCAACTTTCTTTTCTCTCTCTCCTCTCTCTCTCTTTTGGTAGCATAGTATGATTCACTAGCGAGTTTTTTAATAAGGGTAATATACGTCATAGGAGTGCTCTGCCTTTTATTTCATTTTAGAGTAAATTCCACCTTGTACATGCAAATATGTCGACAAGCTAAATAGTTGGTCCTCACTAACTCCAAATTCTTTTACCATACAACCATGTTTGTCAACTCACTATGCTAAAATGCGTGAAAAAAATGCATTTTTAATGCAACTATGCCAACTCACCATGCAACAATTCACGAAAAAGATCCACCTTTAACGTGCATCATGCATGATACTCGTGTTCAATATATATTTTACAACTATACAATAATCAGTAGCTTATAAGTATTTTAGTTTAGAATCTCATATTGTTAATCTAAATTGTTTCATACAACCAAATCTCATTTAGATAATTGCAACCAATTCCCACGGCAACACCCGGGGTATCATCTCTAGTTGTAATTACTCCTTTGTGGCTTCTATTTTCGTTGTTAAGTTCCCACAAAAATTGTATGGGGTGACAAGCATGTACCATAGCACACACAAGTCAAAAACTGCAAGCATAAGAATAAAATAGAAATGACACGTACTAAGCAACAAGATTTCTTTAGATATTCACAAGATTGTTTTTGAGAATTTGAGAAATAATGAACATGTAGGACACACATGGATTTTCTATAAGGTCAAATTTATGTCTGAATTTCTCAAAAATTCATATATCTCAAGCTATTCCTCATGGAAAATCACAGAGTTCCTACAACACTCCAAAGGCAAATGGGGCCCTAGAGCATAGAAGCTATAGATGATAAACTTGTTGAGAAGATTAAATACAATAATAAGTAGTGATTCTCTCAAGTCTCAACACAACATGTCTCTTACTAGTGGTATACACGAGGTCACCGCAGTGGTGAAGCCCATTGTCCCAGCACAACAACAGTATATGCACATATTAATGCTAGACAAAGCCACAGCATGTCTTTGCTTAAATACATTGAACATAACACTATTTCCATCTCCCGCAAAACAAAAAAATAACACTATTTTCAAACAAATATTACTACATCGAGCTGACATTTTCGCAGTACCGTGTTCCATATATCCGCAGCAGACGCATGGCCTAGATAACATACCTCGAAAGCAAAATGGGTTCATTCCTGCAGATATCAATAGTTAGTTAGTTACAACAAAGAAGAAAACCGATGTGGGTGCAATAAAAATAGTTATTTCCGCTGTGCTCTCAGATTAATCCCAGGGCCATCTTATGACATTTTGGGAGCAATATAAAAAATTAGACCAGCTATGCAAAACTGGAAAGTAAAGAGTAAACGGCACATAAGGTGCTCATTCGTGTTTCAGGAGCACCAGGGACATGTAATCCTAGTTCTGAAACATGCTACTATAGATTAATAGAAACACAACATTTCAATGCTAGATAAAAGCTTCAAGGCCCTCAAGCAACATTCTTCTTTCGAGAATCAACATTTCCAGTGAAAGATATGTAAATACTAAGCCCTATAACATGCACTACCATTCCAATAGATAGTCTTGGTTTTTATATAACATCAAAACTGGTAAACCACAATCAAGATTTCACATCTGAGATTTGGCGTGGATAGGCTCAATTGGTGGAATTCAAACTAGCAAAATCAAACACAGCATGGACCAACAGTTGAACAGCAAAAAGTTAAGATCCAAATGATTAAACCAGTCTGGGTCTGGTTACCACCAGAGGACCAGAGGTGCAGTGTACCCAGGAAAACCAAGCCAGTTCCCCTGTTTTTCAAAGGTAATATATTGTGTACAAAAATGCTTTTCAGGTTATGCAAATTTAGTGGGATAAATGCCTTTCCTGGTACGAATTTTTTCGTTACTTGCCCAGTCACTTGACATTGTTGGACACGTCAGAAACAAACCATGACCATCTTCCTTACTTTGACAAATTCTCCCAACAGAAACTGAACCAACCAATAACGTCCTACATGCACAATTAGGACAGCGAAACACCACAAACAAAAACAGAATAAGATTTACCATTTCACAGGAGAGAATCTACAGAAAATAAGCAAGCACTTGGTATGAGAACAAGCTTACAACTTCATATAGTCGGTCTTGACAACGATGGTGGGAAGCCGAAGTATGGGTGGACACGTTCGTGGTTGAAGCATGGCTTTGTCATCCTACAGATTTTCTTAAGCTCTGAAGTCTGGACCTCCACTGAAAAATAATCTATATCCCAAGTATCCACCCATTCAGTTTCATGACAGTCCTGCTGAGATTCTGTAGTGCCTCCGAGAAATAAGAATCCCTCAGCTGCGCCAACGGTGAAATAGTCATATTGGCCAGGCAAGGATATAACATTCTCCAGCCGCCATTCCTTGGGAGATTCGCTGTTATTTTGAGTGGTACAAACAAGACGAAACGATCCATTTGGACTGTGATCACCAACAAGAGACAACAACTCAAGGGATCCTTCTCTACCAACTACAAAGCCAGGCAGACTTCTGGTCTGGCCAGGCCGAGTTCGGTGATGCATACCGTGTTCTGCAAGTGCCTGGCCAGGCAGACGTCTGAGCAGCTCATGGAAGCCACTGTGATCGCTGATAGTGGAAAACTCCATTCTCCGTGTATCCAGAACAAGAAATTTGTCCAGCCAAGGTGACGCCGAGTAGAAGCAGCCACGCACATGGTCGAAACTTGACAAGCCACGGCATCCTCCCGAATCAGAACTGTTCTGCAGCCCATGGGGGCTGTCTGTGCCCAAAGAACTCCAGCTGGGAGAAGCAGGTATACACCATTGCCGAGTAACGGACGAGAAGACGAACGCGACAACCTTGGTTCTGTAGTGCGCCATGCATATCACCCTGAACGACGTCTCATCCTCATCGTCACCGACCGGGGCGAGGACTGGCGCCAATTCAGCAGGGCGTCCTTCCTGGGCGGTTATGTCGTCCTCGGGTACCGGTGGCAGCAGCACGTAGCGCCGCGACAAGGGGTCGCACACGGCGAGGGCGGATTTGAAGGTTCTCCCCGGGACCCTGCAGTCGAGGAGGACGCGGCCGTCGCGGACGTCGCGGGGATGCCAGGGGCTGAGCCACCCCTCCTTGGGCTTGGGCACGAAGGAGTAGGTGAAGTCGGCGGCGTCGAGGAGGGCGCGGGCGAGCCTAGCGGAGGGGTGCGGCGCCTGGGCGGGGTGGAAGCCGCCGCCCCTGTCGTTGATGAGGCCGAGGAGGGGAGGCGGGTGGAGCTTGCGGAAGCGGCGGAGGAAGGGGCGGTCGGTGATGACGCGGCGGAAGGTGGCGCAGGCGGCGGACGCGCACGCGAGCGCCTCCGGGGTGGGCAGGCGGAGGAAGATCTCCTCCAGGATCTCGTCCGCTAGGAGCGAGAGGTGCGTCCCGCGGTCGCTGGTTGGTAGCACCGGCGAGTCCATGGCGGGCGGAGGAATCGGGCGGCAGGTCCCGGCGGAGAGGAAGGGGATCGGTGGTTAGGGTTTGACCAGATTTGGCGGGCCGGCCGGCAGCGCTGAAGAGTGGAGAGGGGGTCGTGTGCTGCTGCGGTGCTGCTCACTTGGAGCGGAGAGGAAGCTGCTGCCCAGAGCACGAGGCCTTAGAGAAGATGCTTACAGAAATAAACCAGTCTTTTTTTTAAGCACCGGTGCTTATTTGTACAGGATATACGCTTAACTAAGCGTCTTTTCGTAAAAATAGGCACCGGTGCTTCAGAAAAACCTGATTTATTTTCTAAGCATCGCTCTAAGCATCTCTCATTGTACAAAGCCTGAGTGAATCCTCTGACATGAAGCAGGGCACGCTAGTGTAAAAGAAGAGAAATAAGCCAACATTGTTATCTACTGTAGCAAGTATTGTGAGTACATAGTTAATGTTTTTTTTTAACAAAGTACATAGTTAATGTTCATATAAATAATTTTTAAATTAATTGTTGCACCATAATTTTGTTTGTATGTAAATTCTGTAAATGTATAAACTAAAATTTTAATTTATAAATTAATTCAAGTCATTTTAGACTTAATCATGTGAAAGTGAAGGGGGACGTTAGGGAACTGTAACTTAGATGATTTCCCTCCTTCATGTTAGAGGATCCACTTCCAGAGCATGAGTTTCCCATGTATAGTCGGGCGCCTCAAACCCGCTCATACGCCCGACCGAAGATCTCCTCCAGGATATCGTCCGCAAGGAGCGAGAGGTGCGTCCGGCGGTCGG
Source organism: Triticum aestivum (assembly GCF_018294505.1). Classification (NCBI taxonomy): domain Eukaryota; kingdom Viridiplantae; phylum Streptophyta; class Magnoliopsida; order Poales; family Poaceae; genus Triticum; species Triticum aestivum. The sequence continues at coordinate 136,143,032 of NC_057810.1, read as the reverse complement.
CGGTTGGTAGCACCGGCGAGTCCATGACGGGCGGAAGAATCAGACGGAGAGGAAGGGGATCGATGGTTAGGGTTTGACCGGATCTGGCGGGCCAGCCGACAGCACTGGAGACCGGGTGGTGCGCTGCTCACTTGGAGCATGTGTGCTCAGCTGCTCCCCCATCGAGAGCACCAAGTTCGCGTTCGCTGCTAGAGAAATACATCGGTGCTCTCGGGTGCCAGCGCACCCTATATGCAAAAACAATTTAACAGTTTAAAAAAGTTTTAAAAAAATTGAATCTCTTCTGAAATCAAACATGATCAAGTATTATAGTTAGAGAATGACTTTCATTGTATCCTAGATCAAAAATTCGCCAAAGAAACACTATATACAAGTACTATTTATGTTATATATTCGTCATAATTTTGTCATTTTGCCCTAAGGTCAGTAGGAATCATTTCTTGTCCAAACTTTTATACGAGTACTTGATCATATTTGATTACAAAAAAGGGTTTGAATTTTTTGAAATTACTAAACTAGTATATATATATATATACTATCACCCGGTGGTAGTTACCCCACATGTCTCATATACTACCATGTGGTAGTATATATACTATTTTATTATATTAAATATGTTTGTATATTATATCTAAGATATTTCAAAACAAGTTAAATGAAAAAATTGCATGTGAGCTCATAGTTTTTGTTATATTTGTGAAATACGTACATATTTGTATGTAAAAAAGAGCATACTCAAAAAATGATACATAGTACCTAAAAATTTGTATATATACTATCTAATCATTGTTATATACTACATACTACACGTATATACTCTCGGTTTCAACAGATACTACATACAATATACAAAACGCAAGTGGTGGTAACTACCACTGCTTGTAGGAAATATTTGTCATATATATATATATATATATATATATATATATATATATATATATATATATATATATATAAAGGGTGCGTTGGCATCCGGAAGCACCAAATTCGTGTCCCCGACTGCTAGCTCTACTTTTGTGCCACATCATATATATCCAACCTAAAAGCACATTCATATAATAGCGTTGGCTCTATAATTAATGTTTGACCTCACCTTCTCTCAAATGTGTTGGAGCTCGTGCTGCAGTTGTCTACTCGCTTAGTTCTAAAAAGAATGTACTTTCAACTTGGTTGGAAAATCAAATTTTTTATGTTTAACCGTATTTATATAATAATAGACGGACATTTATGCTATCAAATTAGTAGCATTAAATTCATGATAAAATATATTTTTGTTATATATCTATTGGGTTTCACCAACATTGATATATTTTTGCAAACCCTTCAACAAAGTTAGAAGTACACCCTTTCAAAAACGAAGGAAGTACAAGTTTATAGCCCACTCATCTTCTCTCACCTCTCCTTTCCCCTCCACATCATCACAAAACTGTGGTGGCAAGTCTTATGGCCTGCTTACTCGCCCTATACTTGCTCTGAGCGAGTGAAATGGAGAATTTAGTTGTCGTTTCCTGGAGAGCCAAAAATGCTAAACCAACTGTTTACTATGGGCTAATTACAGACCACGTCTCTCACATACTACCCCCTCCCCCTAATTTCAGGTGGCGGGGGAGAGGGCCACTTCCCCAACTGATACCTAACCACAAATTACCACGTCACAGTCAACCCATAAAATCACGTGTGTAGCATTACTCCCCTGGAGCTATGTAAAATGCACCGAGCATGTGTTTGGTTGCAAAACGAAGTGAAACTCTCGGAATGTTATGGTCCCATTTCACTAGCATGGTTGCTCTCGTTCCTATGTTTAGTATGAGTCAATTTTGTTCCTATGTTTGATTAGGGCATCTTCAACGTGAAACCTCAAACCGCCTACATTTATTTGGATCGGATGGTTCAGGCATGTTTTGCCATGCAATGCAGTAACCCATCCATTTATGGACCGGTTGAATGTTCGTTTTTTCGCAAACCGGAGACAAACCAAGTGAACTTTACGGGCGTCTGAACCGCTATCACACGTGTGTCCGACAGCCCGGTCGCATCCGAAAACCCTCTCCCTCACCCGCGCCTTTCCTGTGCAAAGTAAGGTAAGCAAAATAACTAGCAAAAGATGAGCATGGCAGGTAGAAGTCTGCAATTTGACGCTCATAAGATTTTTGAATAAATACGAAAAAAAAACTAGTCCAATACGTATTAGGATTCCAGCCGCTATCACTTTAATGTTTTTCACTGATACTTATTGATATTTCTTAATTTTTTTTGAAAAATGCTACTGATAACGCTGTTAGCCATTTTTGACCGGGCATGTTTCACATGTAACTATACTAGTGGTTGGGGCTTGCCATTGCGGACCGCTTGAGAGAAAGATATGTGCACCTTTCCATCAAGTCAAAATAAATAAATAAAAATATGCTCACATCATATGGACACCACAACCATCTAAGAGCATCTCCAACAGACGCCCTACGACGCCGCGCGCTAAATTTTTTTTACAGCGCCAAAATAGCGTTTAAGCGTGCTGGATAACCGAACATCTCCAGCAGACGCCCAAAAATATACTGCGAAGCTACATCTCCAGCAGACGCCCAAAATAAACCACACGCGCCCGTACCCAGCTTGCCGCCCGTGGCATACTCGCCGCCATGGTCATGGCCACACGCCGCCGCACGTGGCCTGCTCGCCGCCGTGGCCGCGCTCCTTCCCTGCTCGCCCCGCCGTGGCCGTGGCCGTGGCCTGCTCGCCTCGCCGCCGCGGCTGTGGCCGTACCCGCACCCCCACCCCGCCGCCCGTGGTCGTGGCCGCGGCCGCGCCCACCGCCCGTGGCCGCGCCCACCGCCCGTGGCCGCGCCCAGCTGGCAGCCCGTGGCCGTGGCTGCGGCTTGCTCGCCCCGCCGCTCGTGGCCGTGGCAGCGCCCCCGCCCCGCCGCCCGTGGCCGCGCCCAGCTCGCCGCCCGTGGCCGTGGCCGTGGCCGGCTGGCGCGCGCACGCAAGGAGGCCGGCGGCGGGCGCACGCGAGGAGGCTGGAGGCAGGCGCATGCGAGGAGGGCGCACGGGGCACTTTTCAGCGCGCGTGGGAATTTTAGCGCGCTGGAGCTCACGCCCCAAATATGCAGCTTCCAGTCCGGTTTCATCCGGCGCGCTGAAGATTTTTTAGAGCGTGCTCTATTATGCAGCGTCTGTTGGAGTGCTTTTTTTAACTCTGCGCACGCTAAACTTGCGATTTTTTGGGCGTGACGCTGATATTGGGCGTCTGTTGGAGATGCTCTTAGGACAAAGAAAAAGTCTAGAAAATCTTTCATGAAAGTCTCCCTACCATTTAAAAAACTCTAAAAAAACTTTCTTACCGTGACCAACTAGCATGTGCCAGATGGCGAAGCTGGTTGGCCACCATTCTAGTGCCTCTTAATGGGTGAGAGGAAGATATGCACACCTTTCCATCATATCAAAAAAATAAAAAATATTCTTGCATCAGGTGGACATCATAACCATCTTAAAAGGACAAAGAAAAAGCCTAGAATATTTTTTCTCGAAAGTCTCCCTACCATTTAAAAAACTCTAAAAAAACGTTCTCATCGTGACCAACCAGCATGCGCCACACGGCATAGCTGGTTGGCCATCATTCTAGCGCCTCTTAATGGGTTTAATAAAGACTGATATGAACACAATATAAGGGTTGACTGTTAAGTTGGATCAAAGCTGGCCAAACAGCCCGGGATAGCTGGGTTGGCCTGGTAGCGCACCATGCATGGCATGGCACGGGCTAAACAGGTCGCGTCCCGGCATGCGGCATGTCAGGGGGCCATGCGCCTTGAGGCTGGGCACGGGGGCCGGCACTGCCGAATCTGGCCCCAAAAACAGCATAGCGCAAGACTACTGTGCCGCCGTTTAGTAGCAATTCCCTATTCGCCAGTCTTTGCGGCAAACAGATGCTGTTTCGCACAGGCGATCAGTTTTTGGGCCGGCCCGTCTGCGCGTTTTCAGCGTTCCCGGTTTTGGGAACCTTCTGCCGATTTTTTACGGTTTTGGGAACCTTCTAGAAGGTTCCTGAACCAGATTTCTTTCTTTTATGTTTTTTTCTATTTTTTTTCCTTTTCTCTCCCTGTTTCCTTTTCAGTTTATTTTCTTTACTTGTTTCTTTTTTCTCTGATTTTCTTTTCTTTTTATTTCATTTTATTTCTCAGATTTTTTTTTCAAAAATGGTTCGCTTTTTACAAATTTTGTTCATTTTTACAGAAAATGTTCATGTTTTCAAATTTTGTTCATAACTTGCGAAATTTGTTCGCTTTGTTTCAAAAAATGTTCATAATTTCATGAAATGTCCCATTTTAAATATTTGTTCAAAAATTCAAAAAAAATTCATGGTTTAAAACTTTGTTCGGAGTTTCATAATTTGTTCACAACTTCAAAAACGTTTCATGTTTTTCAAAATCATTTTCTGCAGTTTCAATTTTTTTGTTCGTCTAGGCAAAAAAAATGTTCCTGTTTGAATTTTTTGTTCAGAAATTTTGTAAATTTTTAGAATTTAAAAAAAGTGTTCATCTTTTCAAACTTTGTTCACAAACTAAAAAAAATTCGGTTTAAGAGATATGTTTCAGCTTTCAAAATTTGTTCAAAAATTGCCCAGGAATTTCAAAAAATGTTCCCATTTTTGAAAATTGTTCAAAAAAAATTCAGAAAAATGTGCACACTCTCACTTTTGAGTTTCGAAATTGTTGAGTTCCAAACTTTTGTTCACAAATTTCAAAAAATGTTCGGGCGGTTCAAAACATGCTCCCGTTTTCAAAAAATTGTTCGCAATTTTAAAAATGTGCATGTTTTAAGTTTTTCAGGTGTTTCAAAATCGTTCAGTATCAAATTTTTGTTCACAAATTTCAAAAAGTGTTCGGGCGGTTCAAAACATGTTTCCGCTTTCAAAATTTGTTCACAAATTTAAAAAATTCGCATGTTTTCATTTTTTCAGGAGTTTTGAAATTGTTTAGTTTCAACTTTTTGTTCACAAATTTCAAAAAAAAATTGGGCAGTTCAAAAATGTTCTCGTTTCCCAAAATTGTTCGCAATTTTAAAAAATGTGCATGTTTTCATTTTTTCAGGAGATTTGAAAATTGTTCAGTGTAAAATTTTCAGAAAATGTTCTTGTTTTCACATTTTTCAAATACGTTCGCGTTTTCAATTTCTGCCGTGGAATTTAAAAAGTTCCCGTTTCAAAAAAATGTTCCTGATTTTTGCAAATATTTCGTTTTTATTTTTGCAAATCTGCAATTTGCTTGTGTGTCACAGATCCCTTCATTTTTTTAAATAAAAATGCTTTTGAAATTCAAGATATATATTTTGGACTGCGCTGCCTGTTTGGTTCTTTAAGCTTGGCGCTGCTGAAGAATCATTAACGATTGATAGCTCAACTAGTAATACCACTTTTCGTATAGTGTAAGGTCCTGGGTTCGAATCCCTGCAAAAGAGGAGCGAACAGAGACACTGAGTTCTCGCTCGCTCGCTCGTGAAACAGTAGAAACAGAAAACGTGGAGGCTCTGTGCGAAACACCAGCAACTTGACGCAAAGAGCGTCATATAGGACCTCCCCGTTTAGTAAACGTGACGTGCCAGCCCGTTTGGCCAGCTCTGAGTTGGACCAGGGGCCCACCTGGCGGTGCTGCGTTGGCAAAGACCAACCGCGCCGCGTTCCCCATCTTCTCCATCTCCGCAGCCGCGCCGTCCTTGTCGTCGGGTATCTCCGGTGGGTGCTACCTACAGTACTAGGCTACCACCGATCCGCGTCCACGAGTCAAGCAGGCACGCGCCCTCGGCCACTACCTCCGGCCGCCGCGCGCATCCTTGCCGCAGCAGCCTGCTCATGCAGCGAACGACGAGCAGCCGCAGACGCCTGCTATCCACGAACCTGGACGCCAATCGACGAGCGAGCAGTATGCGTCCCTCTCTGACCCGGGCCGCCTGACTTCTCCCTTCCCCATGTGGGCTGCAGCAGCGGTAATCTTTATCCATCACCGTTTCTCTTTCCTGATTTTTCACTCCGTTGTGCATGCCATACGTTCTGAAACCTGAAACCGCAGGTTCTTCCTACAAGACAAGGGCCATTCCATTCAACTTGGGCACTTGGCTGCAGTTCGAAAAAATCACAAAAGAGTAGCCTGAACCCCAGAGGCCAAACTGTTTTCCTTACTTCTGAACCCCCACCGTCTTAAAAAAATGATGTTGTAGTCAGCAGGATTCAGGCTCTCAGCTCACATGCATATAGTACTCCCTCCGTCCGGAAATACTCGTCGGAGGAATGGATGTATCTAGATGTATTTTAGTTCTAGATACATTCATTTTTATGCATTTCTCCGACAAGTATTTCCGGACGGAGGGAGTACGACATTAGTGAGTTAGAGCACACAGCCTTTGCTAGCCCTGCTATACACTGCAATTCCTTTGAAAACAACCTATCAATAATTCCAGAGTAAAGATGTTTCCAACGTAAAGACGCACCAAAACACACAAATGCAACAGGTGCGATGTGTCTTAGAGATGCACGGCCGCTCTGTCGTTTTCACAAGTTACAACAGATTATGACTGTCCAAACTGGGAACCGATAGTTATCAGCAGAAATATGAGAAATAATAATTGGTTAAAACTGCAACAAGCGAGAAGCAGGCGCGGGCGGAGAGATGGAGACGGCGAGATGAAGCGCGCACTGTCTGGTTGTCTTCGGGTCTTCCAACTTCCAGGTAATGCGGCTATGGGGTTCAGTTCCTTCAAGAACAGAACATGATCAGTAAAACAGATTTTGGCAACAAAAGAAGAGCTTCGTCTTAATACACACAACACGGCAGCATCATATACATCACAGGTTAGCAAGTTTTTTCAAACCGTCACACGTGTGCAATCTCTGTAAACATCACACTACTCTTTCGGGAAATTCAACATATCATGACTCTATACGGGCTAAACATTGGAAGTAACAAATACTCCTAGAAACAGGACATACAATACATGTAGGCATCACTCATCAACAAGCAGTCAAGCAGTGTACCCCAATAATAATGATGTAAATTGGATTGCTACTGCATGATACATGAGTTATTTTTCAGTATATAGAAGTAGAAACTGGACGGGAAACAATCGTTAGCAAAAAATACCTTAGTGCTCTTCTCTATTGATCTCCTTTACTCCCCTTAAGTTTGGACACCGGCATATCAATACCTTCTTTATCATTACTACTGCCTTTGCTCCACCAAATGAAACTAGGTCTGGACAATCCGAAATCCTCAATTCCTCAAGTGATGTAAGATTACTGCGCCAAATGTCGCCTGGAATGGATGTTATACCCTGGCACACAATCATCCTCAGTGACACGAGGGATGTAAGGTTCAGTAGGCAGCTGGGAACGTATGGAGAGATATCCCCACATTGCGCCAAGTTGAGCCTTTGGAGAGATGATGGCAACGTGAATCCCCTTTGCCACTTGAGACTTGGACACTCAATAACCACCAAATGTTTCAGATAGGGAAAACTCCCAAAATTTTCACCTGGCAGGGACATTAACTCCCTACAACATTTGATTTCAATTTTCTCAACAGCAGGTACATATTCTTGTGTTAGGAAGTCATCAAGGGCTGACAATTTCTGACACATCCAAAATGATATAACATTAAGGAACGAGAATGCTCTAGTGGTGCTGGTGCCTGTAGAAATGGAAAAAATAGGGGAGTCTCCAATAGATGTAAGATTTTTGCACGCAACGTGCAACTCTTGCAGAGCTGGAAGACTCCATGTTTGCAGGTTGATGGACGTGACAGACTCGCATGATAAATCAAAGTAGGTGAGGGAGCAGCAGTCAATATTGCAAAAGAGACCAGCACGCCAGAGATGTAGCTTCTGAAGGGACGGCGACACCAATCTTTGGAGCCGGATGTTTGGACAATGACACATGACTAGTTCTTCAAGGAAATGAAATTCTCCAAACTTTTCGGTAGGTACTGATGCTAACATCTCACAATGTTCAATTCTTATTTTCTTGATGGCTGGCACATAATCTGAGCATAGAAACTGTTCGAGGCTTGATATATTCCTGCACCCATCAATGGTTACATCTGCCAGGGAGAGGAAAATACCAACTGCAGGTATCTCATTTAAGTTTATGCCCTGTGAGATCATGGGAGATGATATGCTCTTGAGTTCAAAACAACCTGCAAAAGTAAGTGATTTTAAGCTTGGCAAATTTTGTGGCAAAAGCCAGCTTGGGAGTGAGACACCAGCATAATTCTGGAGTAACAGAGACTTGAGACTGATAGGAGGTTGCAGAACTTCAAGCACTTCTATCACATTCTCCTGGATGGTTTGAGACCTCTGTGAATTCATATTGAGTGTCAACTCATCAAGATATTTCTTATTCTTTAGTTCAGCTTCTGCTGCCTGATCCTTACTTAGCATGCCACCATTAGCTATCTTCAAGTGTCCACGAAACTGATTAAGTTTCTTTATTAAACTTATACGTTTTCCCTCCTCACATTTTTCTAGATCAAAAGTCATTTGATCCCCAGCATAATATGTTAATCCATCTGATTCGAATTTCTGCAAACTAGTCAACTTACCAAAGTCATCGGGCAAGTTTTCTAGCTTGCATTTCTTGGCATATAAAATCTGCAGATGATATAGCCAACACAAAGTTGAAGGAAGCCTTTTCATGAGAAGACCAGCTCTGCAGATTTCAAGGTACCGAAGATGCTTCCAGTTGCCAATACTATCTGGTAACTCATCTACAGAGGCACAAGAAATCACACGCATGCGCGGAAGTTTAGTACACCAGTGGTCCATTACAAAGCTTGCTTTTCTCCCTAAACTCTTCTTGCAAATTAAGGTACGCAACTTCGTATACTTGCATAGTCTCAACAAGTCGGAATCGTCAAATTCACTGCCAGAGAGTACATACAGATGACGAACATTCTGGGGAATTTTATCAAAGTCACTCTTATTTCTTAAGATGAAGCAATGGTGCTCTGAAACCATTTGTGCCATGTCATGCAGCAAATCATGGATTACATATCCACCATTAACCTTTTGAAAGAAGGACCTTGCAACAAGGTCTTCAAAATACTGACAGCCAATATTTTGAATTGGAACACCACCTTGAGGTTCCACAAAGCCTTCTGCTGCCCAAATTTCAGCTAAGCATGCCTTCTCAAATCTGTAATCTTTGGGGTACACAGCGCAGAATGCAAAGCATTGCTTCAAATAGAATGGTAAATACATGTAGCTCAACCGAAGTGCAGGCAAAATGTCAGTCTGCTCTTGTCTCAACTCCCATAATTCACTCTCAAGTATAAAATTCCAATGTGATGCTTGAAGGTCCATACTTAACATCCGTCCTAGAGTTTTGGCGGCCAATGGAGAACCCTTCAATTTAGGAAGTATACTTCTGCCAATATGCTCTAATTCAGGATCATTGTCAGAATTCTCAGATCCAAATATGCATGACTTGAAGAAATTCCAGAAGACGTCATCCTTTAGACCTTCTAATATGACGGGCTCCATTGTGCGCACCCCCTCGGTAACCTTTGGACATCTAGTGGTGACCAACATCGCACTACCCTCTTGGACACTTCTAAAAGGTGCAATAAACCTCTTCCAACACTGCTCATTTTCCTTCAAGGCGTCATCCCACATGTCATCAAGGACTACCAATAACCTTTTATTGGTCACAAGGTTAGAGAGAGCACGCTGAAGAAAATCCAAATTATCAATTGTTACCACCTTTCCAGTACAAGATTGTATAACTTCTTTAATTAACCTCTTCACGTCAAAGTCATCGGAGACGCAAATCCAAATTATCAGCTCAAAGTGAGACTTCACTCGTTGATGATTGCATATATGTTGGGCCAAAGTAGTTTTTCCAACACCACCAATTCCAACTATTGGCAAAACAGGAAGACTATATATCCTTGATTCAGTACTAACTTGGTTGCTCACTGGTGCGCTGGTTGATGCATTGACTGAACTAGTTGCTCTCCTGCGTTTTGAATTTGCAGGTACATTGAGAAAACCCAATACCTGCTTCAGCTCCTTGTCACGACCAAATATTTTTGTTTCATTTGGCAAAGAAGTGGTCTCTGGCCTGACTAATTTGTCAAAGCGATGTGTAACTCCATGAAGCACCATAGTGTCAATCTGTCTCGAAAGATGGTTCAACCTCAACTGGACATCATTCAGTTTGTTGAAGCTGCCTTGGATGACAGTATCAAAGAAGTCAATGAAAGGAAATTGGCTTGCATTGCCCTCCACTTGCACCTTCTTCTCATACCATCTGAATTCATCAAGAAGGTCCTCGGCCTCAGACACTGCATCCTTGAGATTAGGAAGGAGACTAGCCACACCGTCGTTGTGGCTTCTCCACTCTGCTTTATTAATGAGGCTGTACATTGCAGGAAGAGTATCCCTGAGACATTGCAGGCCACTCTCCAACTGCAATACACGATCCTGAAGATGTTGCTCCTGTGAGCCACTCCATCGGGAGTGCAAAGATGAAATGGCAGATTTGGCCCACTGAAACAAAGTGACACATTCATTGAGGGCACTAATTATCCCAATGGCAGATAAGCTCATGGTGGCTGGAGTGTGGACACCTATGTTCGTCCTGCAAGCAAAGAGTGGATGCAATTAGCAATACTGAAGTAATTTTCTTCAGAGTTGTTTCCAGCAAATGTTCCAATGAAACTAGTTCCAACGAATACATCTTCTACACGTCTTTGTTTTGTAAGCATAATTCTGTAGTTAGCAGTTAAGTGATCTTCTGAAGGTGTTTATTTTGGTGGTTACGCTATACTTAGTTTGGATATAACTTGCACGTGCATAGAGGTAAATAGAGCTTGGCGAGTAGCAGCACCACTCTGTGTATGTCAGTAATTTTGTGTCAATTAGAGGCAGCTGGAGCACCTGCGATTTTATCCCATTGTTACAGAACCAACAAGCTGAAGAGAAGATTTTGGGTTCTGTATACTTTCTTATAGAACCCCCAAAGGAAGTTTTGAGTCTTACTGTTAAAGCATTTGATATAATCATGAACGCTTTCATTTTCTTCGCTGCATATCTTTTGTAAAACAAAAGAGTAGTTTCGTTGCCCTCTATCGTACTCCCTCCGTCCCACAAGACGTTAGCAAAAACGTTTTATCGTGGGACGGAGGGTAATAAGAAGTATGACTAGTACAATTTTGGTTAAAATCCGTAGAAGATGACACTGCTCCCACACAAGATGCCAGCGCCTCCCTACTCTAGTAGGATTTTTTGTCTAGATCAACAGGGAGAGCTCCCCGGCTCCAAAAAAGTCCTACTAGAGCAGCCGGGGAGCTCTCTAGATTTGTTTAGATTTTTTGTTTAGATCAACAGGGAGAGCTCCCCGGCTCCAAATCCTTCTTTAAGAAAAGGAAGCCTGAAAAATGGAACATCTACGGTAGAAAGCTAAGAAAGGTGGATAGATAAGAGGGGAGGAACTAGAGCAAGGAACGGCTGCGGGCAGCGATGGTGGATCCGTTCGCCCCAAGTAAACAGTATAGGGTGGATCGCGGGCAGGAGAAATCGAGTCGCGGATCCGGTAAAAAACAAAGCAAAACGTTCCAAGAAATCGACGGGGGCCGGCGGCGCTCACCTGCATCAATCCCAAGGAGCGGTGGCGATGGTGGTGGTTGGTGGTGGCGGCGGCGCTGCTTCTTTCCCTCCCTCGACGAACGCAGCTCGCTCTGGAATGCACCGACAGCCCGGAAGGGGAGCACTCGCACGTCCTCAAAACTCAAAAGGAACCGCTAAAAGCCAAGCTTTTCGGACGCGGTGGTTCGCATGTTCTTTGTGGATCATTATTAGTATTACTCTACTTGGCTAGGTAGCTAGATCTAGATGGGTGTATGTATGCGTGGTAAACACATCCGAGACCTACCATTCGTAGCTGCACCAAAGCACACATGCATGCTCAATGAAGAGTCCGATCGGGCTAGCTGTTCATTATTCCAAGCTAGAGGTAGCTAGCAGCCTGTGACTCTAGCTGGTGGCAAGCTCCGTCGTCTCGCAATAGCTAGATTTCTGCACAGCAAGGTACTTTAATTCTTTTCGCTTTCTCGTCTCAGATATCTTTTTCTTTTTTCTTTTGATGAGGGGCTCGCCTCAGATATCTATTTTGCCTTCTCGTCTCAAATATCGAAAGTACTCTTTCATTCAAAAAAATATCGAAAGTACTCCACTTTACTTGCTGGAGAACCAGTGAGACGAACATAACGTGCCAGTTCTGAGTTCTGACTGCCTTTGTTTGTACCAGTACAAATTATGACTATTTTTTTTTGCGGTTGAAATTATGACTATATTTCATTTTGAAGAGGCAGTTTTCTAGGAATCAAATGCCCCTATGAATGTACCATTCATATAGGTCGTATGCAAAAAATGCGCAGAGCTACAGAGAATAAAGTGGGAAAATTGAACTAATTTTAATGTAGCTTACCATCTCTGACCACAAAAGCATCCTCCTTCGCCTCCATGGCATCATCAAAACATCTGCAAGTGCCCATGCAATGTCACATTCAGTTTTGCGCCCACATTAATGTTGGAGAGCATTGCACAACTTGAAAGTTAAAATAGCAATATCTCTTATTATTCCGCTGACAGGTATTTCACTATTTCAAAAAAGTGATATATGAAAAAAAATCATTATTTCAAAAAAGTGATTCGAACTATGTTTATTATTAAAAAAACTGTTTCACTTATTTCAGTCAAAAAAAGCTGAAAAACAATAAAATAATTAAAAACTCTTGAGATAATTGAAATAGCATAAATCTTTTCTGAATTAATTGAAATATTTCTGAAATAACTGAAATGATTTTGGAATATTTTTTATCACTTGTGATATTTGCTTCGATCAATTTGTGTGAGAGAATTTGAAAGGTAATATAAAACATTATTTCAGTTTAAAAGACATAAGTTATGTAAAGTTTCAAAAGAAAATAAAGCATGGGTTAGAGACTTCTTTTAGAGACACCCAAGGGACATCTCATATATCTATATCTATACCTAATAGTAAGGAAAAATATTCTCGTCAACCGCCCGATTACAATCGCACCGTCCGCCGCCTTAGACACGCGCCACGCCATGTGAGGTGAAGCCATCACCGCTCATCTCCCTTCTTATCCTCATTCGTCTACATCTAGCTTGCATGCTCAGATGCATCTCTCAATTCAAGCGTTGACCTCGTCCATGACGAGTAGCACCCCATGGCTGTGGCCAGTATAGTGGCCTGCGAGTATGCACTAGCAGCTGATTTGTAGATGCTGGAAGCCGACCACTTGGGTGCTGCGTGCCGGCCGCGCACGGCCGGTGGGCTGCATCTAGGCACGCCGCTGTTGAAGCCCGCCGTCGCTCGTCGTTCCACATCACGACCATCTAGGAGGAGCATCGGCGTCCATGGCTGCCGCCTTCCCAAGCTGAGACGCAACAACATATCCTCCAACGTAATTTCTGTTACAAAAAGTTTCTGCAACATGACCTTTGTTGCAAAAAAAATATTATAGACATTTCTGCAATGTGATCTATGTTGCAAAAAAAGAACAATAACATAACCTATGTTGTAAAAACAAATTGGAGACCTTTCTGCAACATGGTCTTTGTTGCAAAAAATTGGCAACATAACCTCTGTTGCAAAGATTTCTGCACCAAAACCTACGTTCCGAAGGTTTCTGCAACATTATCTTTGTTGCAATGGTCGAGGGTGCTAATAGCTGCCTGATGATGCCGTATCTGATGGCCGTGACCCGGCTGATCTTTTAAAAAGATCAGCCGGCAGACCCGTAGCAGCGCCCTAGTAATAAATGGGTTACTGCTTCTGCCGGTACGTCATCAATATTGCGCCCAAAATTGCAAAATATTACCCACCGATGCCACCTATAAGTGATAAAAAACGTTTCACATAGGGGAATCCCCGCCCGGGCCGGCCCATGCAGTAGGAACCTTCTATACTACGCTCTGCGCGCTGAGACAAGACACAGCGTGCCTCATTGGGCCGGCCCAGGTCCGGGCAGCCTGTTTTTTAATTTAATTTTAATTTTTTATTTTCCTTTTCCATCTTTGTTTTTTCACTTCTAAATAATTCATGACTTCAAAAAATTGCTAAAATTAAAAATTATGAGAATTTTGAAATAAAACATTTAGTAATTCATAAATATTTTTGTATTCAGAAAATAATCGCATAATAAAAATTGTTATTGATTTTGAAAACAAATATTCGGGAAATCAACAAATGTTCATGATTTGTTTAGAAAAGTTGTGTATTAAAAATGTTAATGAAATTGAACAAAATTTCGCCAATTCAAAAAATGTTTATGAATTGAAAATTATCCTAAAAATAAAAAAACTATTCATGACTTACAAAATAGTTTATTTATTCATAAAATGTTTACTAATTCAAAAAATGATCATGCATCTCGAAAAATGTTCGTTAAATCAAAAAAATGTTCGTGAATTTCAAAAATTGTTCCACCAATTTCCAGATAAAATGTCTGTCCATTCTAGAAATGTCGCCTATTCAAGAAAAATGTTTTATTTTTTTTCACAATTTAACAAAAAATATTTGCAGATAGTATAAAATATTCATGAATTGAAAAAATGTTTATGTTTCTAGAAAATGTTTGAAAAACTGTAAAAATGTTCTCAAATTTTAATAATGTTCATGATTTCAGATATATTCACGAGTTTAAGAAATGTTCATGATTTTCAAAAATTGTTCACGATTCACGAAAATGAGAGTGAAAGTATATCTCGGTGATGTAGCAAAATGTGGTCATTGACATTGAAAATTATGATTTGTTTTCTCCCGTCGTAACGCACGGGCCATTTTGCTTGTATTTATCAAAGAAAACAATATGAAGTACAATGGAAAGAGTCTCTGTCTTGTACAAAATAAAATTACATTGCAAAAACATACTAGCCTTCTTCTTTCTCTGATTGTACGTCATTCGCCCGAAATTGAACATTGTACTGAACCAATAGTAAAGGAAAGAGACACACTGCTAATGCCTTCACCGTACCAGGTTTTAAAGACCGCAATAACCACTAGCGCCTTAAGACATGATCTAGAAGTCGTCGAAGAAGCATCGGTCGGAGGATCACCCAATCCAAAAACAGGCTTGCAATCCATCACCACCGGTCCAGAGAGTTGGAGAAACCAGACCATGCCGCGGAACAACACAGAAGACGAAGATGTCGAAGTCATCACACGAATGGTCAACCAATTGCTCTTCTTGAAGGACACACCAACTACCTTAGAAGTAAGAATTTATTGGTTGATTGTATCCTTAACCATTTCTTCTTTTCGAAGATCTGAAGAGAGCCAGCAGATCTGGGGACACAAACTCTCATAGGCCCTCCGTCTGCGCCGGATCAGACGTCGTTGAGGTAAGGAGAGACTAGAGAGACCTTATTCCAACACACCATCGTTGCCACCACCTCGCCGATGTCGTTGGGAAAACAAAACATAAGAAGGAAAAAAAAGGAAAAGATGGCTCCCCACTCCTCTTGCCGCCGCCAAGGTCCGACGGGGAAGAGGAGGGGGATCGATGCGGCGGCATGGGGGAGAAACTTGGCAGTGGCGGGTAGGCTTAAGAGAGGCTACGTAATTGTGGTTGAATTGATCAAATCGGGTTTTGAGGAGAGATACTTGCCTTTGCAAAAAAAGGGGAGAGAAACTTGGGGGCCCATGTGCAGCTGTTTGTACCTCTCTTACACAGAAAGTGGTGGATTTTACTATGAATAAAAGTTGTGGGACCCAATACATCGAATTACTTGTGGAGTGGGCATATGATTGCACGGATCTTGGCAAGTTTGGACGGTGTACCATTCGCTGGTAGCCCGAATGCCCGGTACTAGTTACCTTCGTCTTCTAACAGGAGTTTGATGACCATGTACCGCACGCGAGGGAGTCAGTGGGTTTCACAAACGTTATAAGAAGCATCGTGTGAGAGCAGCAATTTTTCGTCCCCCAATTTTCTTCAAAGTATAGAAATGGTTCTTTAACTCTAAAACCAGCAAATTTTAGTCCCTTAACTTCTCAAACTAGATAATTTTAGTCCCTCGTACTACTTTTTTTTAACCATAAAACAATAAGGCAAAAGCCTTACTGTGTGTCATTTTTCATTTATAATGAGCAAAAAACATGGTAGTGTTACAATGGTTGATGGGGAAACAACAAGAGAAGTCTATGATTACAATATAAAGGAAAAGAGGGAAATAAATCAAATATTATCAATCCAGGATGACATGCCATCCTTAAGACTAGGTTTGGCTCTAAGCATGGTCAATTTGAAAGTTTTGATGGAATCACATCTGCATTCTGTGATTGAGCAAGGTATTCCTTCAAAGACCAGTCCATTCCTTTGACTCCAGATGCTCCAGCAGCATACAGTCATAATTTTCATGAAAAAACCAAGTCGATATGTCTGTTTTGCTTCAATTATCATATCATAGATGCTTATATCCGTGTTCCATTCAATACCAATGCTCCACCAAAAGCCCTGACTAAATGGGCAAGAGAAAAGAAGGTGAGTTTTGTCCTCCATGCATTCATCATTACATAATACAAAGTTGGTGGCATCAAGATGAAAACTTTTCCTGGTCAAAAGATCACAAGTATTTATCCTGTCATTGAGCATTAACCAACAAAAAAATTTATGCTTTGGTAAACAACATGATTTCCATATCCATCTAATTGGAGCAGCAGCTTCATCATTGTTCATGAGGTAGTTATGTCTGATGGCATTTAACTTATCAGATAGCAGGTGAAACTGTCAATGAGCAATAATAGATAATGGTAACTGGAAGAGATTATATTTATTGTCAATGTTCTTGACTGCCAAAATAGAGATGTTTTCCTATTGAGTGAAGGAGTGTAATTCAAGAATCTTCAGTTTCATGATGGAACCATTCCAATTGTCCTCCCATAGTAAAGTAGAATTCCCTGAGTTGACTGGGCAAGTAGTCATATTTTTAAACAAATCAAACAGTTTCATGCAGTCTTTCCACCAAAAAGAACCTTTGTTGCTGCCAGAGTGTGGGACCTCATTGTTCTGATAGTAAGCATTCTGAAGTAGTTTAACCCAGGGCACATCCGCCTGATTGTAAAATTTGTATAGATGCTTTATAAGGAGGGCTTTGTTTTGTGTTCTTAGACATAAAACACCAAGACCTCCTTGATTTTTAGGCTTGCATATCACATCCCAACTTGCCAGACATTTTCCTTTTTAATTAATCTCATTTCCATACCATAGGAGTCTCTGCTTGATTTATCAACATGATCCAATATGGTGAGGTGTACTTTGAGTGAACACATAGCAAATATGGGCATGGAGACAACCATATAATTTATGTATGTGAGCCTGCCAGAATGATTCATAAATCTGGCCACTCCAGATAATCTCTTACTGTGACGCCCCCGATTCAATCGTACACTAATCATACACGCAAATGTGTACGATCAAGATCAGGGACTCACGGGAAGATATCACAACACAACTCTAGACACAAATAAAATAATACAAGCTTTATATTACAAGTCAGGGGCCTCGAGGGCTCGAACAGATAGCTCGATACACAAGAGTCAGCGGAAGCAACAATATCTGAGTACATACATAAGTTAAACAAGGATGTGTTAAGAAGGCTAGCACAAAAGCAACAACGATCGAAGAGGCAAGGCCTCCTGCTTGGGACCTCCTAACTACTCCTGGTTGTCGGCGGCCTCCACGTAGTAGCATCCATCAGCGGTGGCATCTGGCTCCAGGGATCCATCATCTGGTTGCATCAACCAGAAAGAAGGAAGAAGGGGGGAAAGGGGTAGCAAAACAACCGTGAGTACTCATCCAAAGTACTCGCAAGAATCAGATCTATACTAAGTGTGAACTGGTATCAAATGGAAGGTTTGTATCTGTGGACTGAACTGCAGAATGCCAGAATAGAGGGGAAGGCCTAGCCTATCAAAGACTAGCATCTTCAAGCAGCTCCAAGCATCTTGCAGCATGTTGAAGAGTAAAGAATAGCAGTTTATAATTATCAAACATGTTGTAACATTAAAGCCCAGAGATCCTTCCTAGACTCCCTGCGAGAAAGCAATCTCGGAGCCACATATTCATCACATGTCTCAAGTATCCATTTCTAGTTATATAAGATCAGGATACAAGTCTGAACGTCCATTACCATGGATACGGTATTCGAATATATATCTTCCCTGCAGGGGTGCACCGCGTTACCCAACACGCTCGATCACTCAGGCCGGACACCTTTCTGGGGTCAATGCTTGGCCTCAGAAGATCAACACGTCGTAGCCCTACCTAGGCTCAACAGAGAGGTCCCCGCCGGTCTACATCCTAAGCACTCTGAGGTCATGGGCCCATCGCCCGCAGCACTCCGGGTTGTTGCGCGCAGGGTGAATACCAGCACCGCCTCGGATGGCCAACACGATTCGACCGTGCCGCTCTGCTGAACTGGACGTCTGACAAAGCTTCGGCTAATACTGCGACGTCGAGGCCCATAACTATTCTCGCGTGGTAGTTAGTGCGTAAAGGCCAGAGGCCAACTCAGAACAAATACCCAAACCTGTTAGTGCATTGGGGGCTCGCGGAGATGAGCAGAGACTCACGATAATGTGACCCCGTCTCCCCGTCTCGTGGACTTATGGCAAGGGCCCAGAATGCTCGGCCGTGCCTCGTAGAAAACTCGCGGGTGCTCTACGGGCTTGCCTGACTTTCACATCAACTCGCGGGTACCCCTCAGGGCCGACCCGACTTCAACAATGGTCTCAAGTAAAGTCCAGGTAACCGTGTGTCCAAACATCAAGGGGAAAACCCAAGGAATCACCCTCGGTGGATTCCACTCGATGTAATCATCAAGGTGAATGTAAGAGGAACCACCCTCGAGGTTCGCACTTGGGGCTTGCATGATAGAGTCGTATCGGAAGTGGTTCAGGAGGAATCACCCTCGATGACCACGACTGAATAGCTACACTACATAGATCTCATCAGGAGTGATGTACGAGGTACCACCCTCGGCACTCGATGGTAACTCTGCAGAGTCGAGCAACAAAAGGGCCTGATGTGATGTGAGGTGTCGGGCTCAGGTCGTCGATCACGTTGATCGAGGCGTTGATGATGAAGCAGGGGCAACAAGTACAAGTGGGGGTCACTGATGGATCACTAACCAACCTATACTAAGCAGTTTAGGATAAGCAGGTAAGGTACAACAGCAGGTTACAAAAGCAGGCTATGCATCAGAATAGGAGCAATCAATAACAGTAGCAAAATCTAATGCAAGCATGAGAGAATGGAATAGGTGATATCGGGATGATCAAAGGGAGGGCTTGACTGGAAGCTTCGCTGAAAGGGAAGAAGTGTCGTCGGTGATGTAGTCGATCACAGTGGCATCAACAATGGTCTCGGGGTCTACCGGAGAGAAGAGGGCGAAGAAACAGTAAATACACGTGAACATATGCATGATTAGACAAATAAGCGGTGCTAGAGGTGTTCTAACGCAGTGCTAGGTGATACTGGCGAAGGGGGAAACATCCGAGAAAGTTTTCCCGGTTCCGAACGTCTGTCAGACAGATGAACCGGAGGGGAAAGGTTGCATGTTCGCTATGCTAGGGACGTGTGGCGGGCGAACGGAGAGCGTATCCAGATTCGTCTCGTCGTTCTGATCAACTTTCATGTACAAAGTATATTCATCCGAGTTATGGATTAATTTAAAAGATTTATCAAAGTTATAAATGATTTTCTATTATTATTATTACAACAGCGTCACGTCAGCATGACATCAACAGCCAACATGGCGTTGACTGGGTCAAACTGACGTGTGGGGTCATTCTGTCATATACCCAACTAATTAACAGATTTGATTAACTAAGTTTGGTTGATTAGGTTAATTAACCTGATTAATTAAGTTAATTAATAAATAAATGTTTTTTTATTATTTTTACGTTTTCGTTTCTTTTAAAAAAACAGGGGTTGGGCCCCGTGTGACAGTGGCCCAGTCGGACCAGACACGCACGCACACATACACAGCCGCGGCCGTGGCCATGGCTGGCGGCAGCGGCGGGCAACGGCAAGGGGCCGCCTACGGGAAGGGGCGGCCGCCGGCTAGGCAAACAGTGCGAGGCTGGGCGACAGGGAGGCTCATAGTCGGAGTCGGGAGGTGCGGGAGCAGCAGCTAGCGGCGACGGGGACGGGGTTGCATGGTGGACGACGCGACAACGGCGAGGTCGGCGCAGGTGGCGAGCACGGCCACTGGGCGCGTGCAGGACGGTGACCACGGGCAGGACGGTGCGTGGGCGCGGCCGGAGCATGCCGGGGACAGAGAGGACGGGGTCGGGCGTGGGCGCGCATGTACGCGTGACTGTTGGCGCGACGAGCGCGATAGGGGGCGCGGTACAGTGCACGACAACGGGAGGAAAAGGGGGAGGCCGAGGCCGAGGGCCTCACCAGCGATGGAGGGAAGCGGGGGCGGCGAGGCTCTGGGTCGGCGGGGATGGGGCAGTCCTGCGTGAGGGCGAGGAGGCGACGATGTTGACGGAGTCTGGCGGCACCGGGATGGACGCCGACGTCAGTGGCGCGGGATCGGGCCCCTCCCCGATCCAGAACCAGTCGAGTGGGGGGGGGGGTCCGGGAGGAGGGCGAGGCGTCCGGCATAGGGGGAGGGGGGCGATGCGGTCGTCGAGATCGGGTGGTGGCGTCAGGGGCGCAGTGGAGGGGAACGACCCGATCCAGAACGGACCAGGATCGGGAGTGTGTGTGTGTGTGTGAGAGAGAGAGAGAGAGAGAGAGAGAGAGAGAGAGTCATGGGGGGGGGGACTGGGGGCGGTAGCGGTTTAGGGTTCCGGTCGTGGGGGATAAGGGGAAGAGAGGTGGGCTAGCCTGGTGGGCAGCTGCTGGGCCAAGATCCAGTGAGGGGTGGGGGGGGGGGCTCTCCCCTTTTCTTTTGTTTCTTTTTTGTTGCCTTCTCCTTTTCTTTTATTTACCTTTGCCATTTGATTTAATTTTGAAATTCGAATTCAAACATGATTGAATCATCACGAGGTTAAGAACTGTAATCACGGTGATGTGGCATCATTAGCATGGGATTACTGTAGCATAATTATCCAGGCGTTACAATTCTCCTCCACTACATGAAATCTCGTCCCGAGATTTAGGAGGTAGAAGGAAACAAAGCAGGGTATTTTTCACGCAGATGATCCTTGCGTTCCCAAGTGGCTTCGTCTTCAGAGTGATGCGACCACTGGACCTTGATGAACTTGATCACTTTCTGACGTGCGCGGAGTACAACTTGGTCGAGAATGCGGACCAGATGCTCTTTATAGGAGAGGTCTTGTTGCAACTCAAGCACTTCATGATCCACTGCATGGATTGGGTCCTTGAAGCAGCGGCGGAGTTGTGACACGTGGAACACATCGTGAACCTGAGAAAGGTTTGGCGGAAGTTCCAACTGGTATGCCACTTTTCCATGCCTTTTGAGAATAGTGAAAGGACCAATATAGCGAGGAGCTAGCTTGCCCTTGATCCCGAAGCGGTGAGCACCCTTCATTGGTGTGACTCGAAGATAAGCCTTTTCGCCAGGTTGATAGGCCATGTCCTTAGGATGACGATCATACTGACTCTTTTGACGTGACTGAGCAGTCCTGAGATTCTTGCGAATGACGCGGACTTGTTATTCGGCGTGTTGGATAATATCCGGAACGAAGAGTGGACGTTCCCCAGTTTCTGACCAGTTCAAGGGGGTTTGGCACTTTCGTCCATATAACACTTCGAAGGGGGCCATCTTCAGGCTATCTTGATAGCTGTTGTTGTAGGAGAACTCAGCATACGGGAGAGATTCCTCCCATTTCTTGCCAAAGGAAATGACACAAGCTCGAAGCATGTCTTCGAGAACTTGATTGACGTGTTCAACTTGTCCCTGAGACTAAGGGTGGAATGCAGTGCTAAAAGATAGGTGAGTTCCCATAGCTTCTTGGAAACTTGCCCAGAATCTTGAAGTGAATAAGCTGCCATGGTCTGAGCTGATTACCAACGGAATACCATGAAGGGAAACAATTCTGGACATATAGAGGGTTGCCAGCTGACTAGCAGTGATCATTTCTTTGACGGCTAGAAAGTGTGCAACTTTTGAGACCCGGTCAATGATGACAAGTATAGCATCATTACCCTTATGTGATTTGGGAAATCCAGTACGAAGTCCATTTCAACATGGTCCCACTTCCATTCAGGAATAGAGATAGGTTGCAGAGTTCCAGCAGGCCTTTGGTATTCTGCTTTGATACGATGGCAAACGTCACATTCAGCAACATAGCGAGCAATATCTTGCTTCATGTTTGACCACCAGAATCTCTGACGAATGTCTTGGTACATCTTGGTACTACCGGGATGAATAGACAAAGGCGTATCTTGTGCTTCTTTCATAACTTCCTGAATCATATCCAGGTTGTCTTTTGAAGGAACCACTAGGCGACCTTTAAAGAACAATGTGTCATCATCTTCAACGGCGAAAAACGAGGGCCTTCCTTCTGCGAGGTAGCGCTTAATCTTCTCAACTTGAGAGTCATACTTCTGTAGTCTCTTGATGCTCTCCACGAGATCTGGCTCGACAACCAGGGTATTAAGGGAACCCTATGGAACAACACGGAGGTTCATCTTGCGGAACTCCTTAGGAGGGGGAGCGAGTGCACCCGGTGGAACAATATGGAGGTTTAACTTTCTGAATTCTTCAACAAGCGAGGGCTGAACTTTGCGAACTTCATGATGGTTGCAATGAGACTTGCGGCTCAAAGCATCGGCCATTACATTAGCCTTGCTAGGGGTATAGGAAATACCGAAATCAAAGTTTGCAACATTCTCCATCCATCTCTGCTGATGGAGGTTCAAATCGGGCTGAGTAAACAGGTACTTCAGACTTTGGTGGTCGGTGACGGTGAAGATCTCGCAACGATTACCAAGAAGGTATTGTCGCCACTGTTTCAGTGCATGTATGACAGCAGCAAGCTCGAGGTCATGAACTCGGTGTTGGAAATATGCCCTAGAGACAATAATAAATTAGTTATTATTATATTTCCTTGTTCATGATAATCGTTTATTATCCATGCTATAATTGTATTGATAGGAAACTCAGATACATGTGTGGGTACATAGACAACACCATGTCCCTAGTAAGCCTCTAGTTGACTAGCTCGTTGATCAACAGATGGTTACGGTTTCCTGACCATGGACATTAGATGTCGTTGATAAGGGATCACATCATTAGCAGAATGATGTGATGGACAAGACCCAATCCTAAGCCTAGCACAAAGATCATAGTTCGTATGCTAAATCTTTTCTAATGTCAAGTATCATTTCCTTAGACCATGAGATTGTGCAACTCCCGGATACCGTAGGAATGCTTTGGGTGTACCAAACGTCACAACGTAACTGGGTGGCTATAAAGGTGCACTACAGGTATCTCCGAAAGTGTCTGTTGGGTTGGAACGAATCGAGACTGGGATTTGTCACTCCGTGTAAACGGAGAGGTATCTCTGGGCCCACTCGGTAGGACATCATCATAATGTGCACAATGTGACCAAGGGGTTGATCACAGGATGATGTGTTACGGAACGAGTAAAGAGACTTGCCGGTAACGAGATTGAACAAGGTATCGGTATACCGACGATCGAATCTCGGGCAAGTACAATACCGTTAGACAAAGGGAATTGTATACGGGATCGATTGAGTCCTTGACATCGTGGTTCATCCGATGAGATCATCATGGAACATGTGGGAGCCAACATGGGTATCCAGATCCCGCTGTTGGTTATTGACCGGAGAACGTCTCGGTCATGTCTGCATGGTTCCCGAACCCGTAGGGTCTACACACTTAAGGTTCGATGACGCTAGGGTTATAAAGGAAGTTTGTATGTGGTTACCGAATGTTGTTCGGAGTCCCGGATGAGATCCCGGACGTCCCGAGGAGTTCCGGAATGGTCCGGAGGTAAAGATTTTAATATGGAAAGTTGTTGTTCGGGTTCCGGGAAAAGTTCGGGTTTTTTCGGTATTGTACCGGAAGCTTCCAGAAGGTTCCGGAGGATTCCGGAGGGGTCCGGAGGTCCGGAAATTGTTCCACCACGTCTAATACAGTAGCATGGGCTGTAGGGGGGCGCCCTAGCCTTAATGGGCCAGGGGCACCAGCCCCCCCAAGGCCCATGCGCATGGGAAGGGGGAAACCCTAAGGGGGAGGGCCTCCGCTTGACTTGGGAGGCACTCCTCCCCCCTTGGCCGCCGCCCCCAACCCTAGATGGGATCTAGGGGGGCCGGCCCTCTCTTCCCCCCACCTATAAATAGTGTAGGGGTGGGAGGACAGCCGCACCCCAAGTTCTGGCGCAGCCCTCCCCTCTCCCAAGTACTCCTCCTCTCTCGCGGTGCTTGGCGAAGCCCTGCAGGATTGCCACGCTCCTCCACCACCACCACGCCGTTGTGCTGCTGCTGGATGGAGTCTTCCTCAACCTCTCCCTCTCTCCTTGCTGGATCAAGGCATGGGAGACGTCACCGGGCTGTACGTGTGTTGAACGCGGAGGTGCCGTCCGTTCGGCACTAGGATCTCCGGTGATTTGGATCACGACGAGTACGACTCCTTCAACCCTGTTCTCTTGAACGCTTCCGCTTAGCGATCTACAAGGGTATGTAGATGCACTCTCCTTCCCCTCGTTGCTGGTTTCTCCATAGATAGATCTTGGTGACACGTAGGAAAATTTTGAATTTCTGCTACGTTCCCCGACAGTGGCATCATGAGCTAGGTCTATTGCGTAGATTCTTTGCACGAGTAGAACACAAAGTAGTTGTGGACATTGATTTTGTTCAATATGCTTACCGTTACTAGTCCAATCTTGATTCGGCGGCATTGTGGGATGAAGCAGCCCGGACCGACCTTACACGTACACTTACGTGAGACAGGTTCCACCGACTAACATGCACTAGTTGCATAAGGTGGCTAGCGGGTGCCAGTCTCTCCCACTTTAGTTGGATCAGATTCGATGAAAAGGGTCCTTATGAAGGGTAAATAGCAATTGACATATCACGTTGTGGTTTTTGCGTAGGTAAGAAACGTTCTTGCTAGAAACCCTTAGCAGCCACGTAAAACATGCAAACAACAATTAGGGGACGTTTAACTTGTTTTTGCAGGGTATGCTATGTGATGTGATATGGCCAAGAAGAATGTGATGAATGATATGTGATGTATGAGATTGATCATGTTCTTGTAATAGGAATCACGACTTGCATGTCGATGAGTATGACAACCGGCAGGAGCCATAGGAGTTGTCTTTATTTATTGTATGACCTGCGTGTCATTTAATAACGCCATGTAATTACTTTACTTTATTGCTAACCGGTAGCCATAGTAGTAGAAGTAATAAGTTGGCGAGACAACTTCATGGAGACATGATGATGGAGATCATGATGATGGAGATCATGGTGTCATGCCGGTGACGATGATGATCATGGAGCCCCGAAGATGGAGATCAAAAGGAGCAAAATGATATTGGCCATATCATGTCACTTTTTGATTGCATGTGATGTTTATCATGTTTATGCATCTTATTTGCTTAGAACGACGGTAGTAAATAAGATGATCCCTCATTAAAATTTCAAGAAAGTGTTCCCCCCTAACTGTGCACCGTTGCGAAAGTTCGTCGTTTCGAAGCACCACGTGATGATCGGGTGTGATAGATTCTTACGTTCACATACAACGGGTGTAAGCCAGATTTACACACACGAAACACTTAGGTTGACTTGACGAGCCTAGCATGTACAGACATGGCCTCGGAACACAAGAGACCGAAAGGTCGAGCATGAGTCGTATAGTAGATAGGATCAACATGAAGATGTTCGCCGATGATGACTAGTCTGTCTCACGTGATGATCGGACACAGCCTAGTTAACTCGGATCATGTAATCACTTAGATGACTAGAGGGATGTCTATCTGAGTGGGAGTTCATAAGATGAACTTAATTATCCTGAACATAGTCAAAAGATCTTTGCAAATTATGTCGTAAGCTCGCGCTTTAGTTCCACTGTTTAGATATGTTCCTAGAGAAAATATAGTTGAAAGTTGACAGTAGCAATTATGCGGACAATAGAAAGCTTATGTTCTTAATGCACCGCTCAGTGTGCTGAACCCCAAACATCATCTGTGGATGTTGCAAACATCGGACATACACGTTTTGATAACTACGTGATAGTTCAGTTAAACGGTTTAGAGTTGAGGCACCAAAGACGTTTTCGAAACATCGCGGAACATATGAGATGTTTCGAGGGCTGAAATTGGGATTTCAGGCTCGTGCCCACGTCAAGAGGTATGAGACCTCCGACGATTTTCTTAGCCTGCAAACTAAGGGAGAAAAGCTCAATCGTTGAGCTTGTGCTCAGATTGTCTGAATGCGACAATCACTTGAATCGAGTGGGAGTTGATCTTCCAAAGATAGTGATGTTTCTCCAAAGTCATTGCCACCAAGCTGCTAGAGCTTCGTGATGAACTATAACATATCAGGGATAGATATGATGATCCTTGAGGTATTCGTGATGTTTGACACCACGAAAGTAGAAATCAAAAAGGAGCATCAATTGTTGATGGTTGGTGAAACCACTAGTTTCAAGAAGGGCAAGGGCAAGAAGGGATACTTCATGAAATGGCAAATCAGCTACTGCTCTAGTGAAGAAACCCAAGGTTGAACCCAAACCCGAGACTAAGTGCTTCTATAATAAGGGGAACAACCACCGGAGCAGAATTACCCTAGATACTTGGTAGATGAGAAGGCCGGCAAGGTCGATAGAAGTATATTAGATATACATTATGTTAATGTGTACTTTACTAGTACTCCTAGTAGCACCAGGGTATTAAGATACCGGTTCAGTTGCTAAGTGTTAGTAACTCGAAATAAAAGAGCTACGGAATAAACGGAGACTAGCTAAAGGGGAGCTGACGATATGTGTTGGAAGTGTTTCCAAGTTTGATGTGATCAAACATCGCACGCTCCCTCTACCATCAAGATTAGTATTAAACCTGAATAATTGTCATTTGGTGTTTGCGTTGAGCATAGACATGATTGGATTATGTCTATCGCAATACGGTTATTCATTTAAGGAGAATAATGGTTACTCTATTTATTTGAATAATACCTTCAATGGTCTTGCACCTAAAGGAATGGTTTATTGAATCTCGATCGTAATGATACACATTTTCATGCCAAGAGATATAAGATAGTAATGATAGTACCACTTACTTGTGGCACTGCCATGTAAGTCATATTGGTGTAAAACGCATGAAGAAGCTCCATGTTGATGGATCTTTGGACTCACTCGTTTTGAAAAGTTTGAGACATGCGAACCTTGTCTATTGGTGTATACGCATGAAGAAACTCCATGCAGATGGATCGTTTGGACTCACTTGATTTTGAATCACTTGAGATATGCAAATCATACCACATGGGCAAGATGACTAAAAAGCCTCATTTTTCAGTAAAATGGAACAAGATAGCAACTTGTTGGAAGTAACACATTTTGATGTGTGCAGTCCAATGAGTGCTGAGGCATGCAGTGAATATCGTTATGTTCTTACTTCACAGATGATTCGAGTAGATGTTGAGTATATTTACTTGATGAAACACAAGTTGAATTACTGAATGGTTCAAGTAATTTCAGAGTGAAGTTGAAGATCATCGTGACAAGAGGATAAAATGTCTATGATATGATCATAGAGATGAGTATCTGAGTTACGAGCTTTGGCACGCAATTAAGACACTGTAGAAATTGTTTCACAATTAATACCGCCTGGAACACCATAGTCTGAGGGTGTGTCCGAACATCATAGTTGCACCCTATTGGATATGGTGCGTACCATGATGTATCTTATCAAATTACCACTATCGTTCATGGGTTAGGCATTAGAGACAACCGCACTCACTTTAATAGGGCACCACATAATTCCGTTGAGACGACACCGTTTGAACTATGGTTTGGAGAAACCTAAGTTGTCGTTTCTTAAAAGTTTGGGGCTGCGACGCTTATGTGAAAAGTTTCATCATGATAAGCTCGAACCCAAAATGGATAAATACATCTTCATAGGATACCCAAAATGGTTGGGTATACCTCCTATCTCAGATCCGAAAGCAAAAGTAATTGTTTCTAGAAACGGGTCCTTTCTCGAGGAAAAGTTTCTCTCGAAAGAATTGAGTGGGAGGATAGTGGAGACTTGATGAGGTTATTGAACCGTCACTTCAACTAGTGTGTAGCAGGGCACAGGAAGTTGTTCCTATGGCGCCTACACCAATTGAAGTAGAAGCTTATGATAGTGATCATGAAGTTTCGGATCAAGTCACTAACGTACCTCTTAGGGTGACAAGGATGCGTACTACTTCAGAGTGGTACGCAATCCTGTCTTAGAGGTCATGTTGCTAGACAACAATGAACCTACGAGCTATGGAGAAGCGATGGTGGGCCCGGATTCCGATGAATGGCTCGAGGCCATAAAATCCGAGAAAGGATCCATGACTTTGGAAGAAATACTTGATGGTCATAAGGCCGTTGGGTACAGATGGATTTTAAAAGAAAGACAGACAATGATGGTAAGAATCACCATTAAGAAAGCTCGACTTGTCGTTAAGATGTTTTCTGACAAGTTCAAGGAGTTGACTACGGTGAGGCTTTCTCACTCGTAGCGATGCTAAGAGTCTGTTGGAAATGGATTAGCAGTTACTGCATTATTTATGAAGTCTTGCAAGTTATAATGTCAAAACATTGTTTCCTCGACAGTTTTCTTGAGGAAAGGTTGTATGTGATACAACCAGAAGGTTTTGACAATCCTGAAGAACGCTAAAAATATGCAGAACTCTAGCAATCCTTCTAAGGACTGGAGTAAGCATCTCGGAGTTGGAATGTACCCTTTGATGAGATGATCAAAGATTTTGGGTTTATACAAAAGTTTATGAGAAACTTGTATTTCCAAAGAAGTGAGTGGGAGCGCTATAGAATATCTGATGAGTATATGTTGTTGACATATTGTTGATCAGAAATGATGTAGAATTTCTAAAAAGCATATAGGGTTATTTGAAAAGTATTTTACAAGGGAAAACCTGGATTAAGCTACTTGAACATTGAGCATCAAGATCTATGAGGATAGATCAAAACCGCTTAATGGTACTTTCAAATGAGCATATACCTTGACATGATCTTGAAGGTGTTCAGGATGGATCAGTCAAAGAAGGAGTTCTTGCCTGAGATGTAAGGTACGAAGTTAAGACTTAAAGCTCGACCACGGCAGAATAGAGAGAAAGGACGAAGGTCGTCCCCTATGCTTTAGACGTAGGCTCTACAATATGCTATGCTGTATACCGCACCTGATGTGTGCCTTGCTACATATCTGGCAAGAGGGTACAAAGGTGATCAAGGAGTGGATCACTAGATAGCGGTCAAAATTATCCTTAGAGGAATAAGGATATGTTTCTCAATTATGGAGGTGATAAAGAGTTCGGGTAAAGGGTTACGTTGATGCAAGCTTTAACACCTATCCGAGTGACTCTGAGTAGCAAACCGGATACATATAGTGGAGCGACCATTTGGAATAGCTCCAAGTGGAGCGTGGAAGCAACATTTACAAAATGACCTAGAGATTTGCGAAGTACACACGGATCTGAAAGTTGCAGACCCGTTGACTAAAACCTCTCTCACAAGCAAAACATGATCAAACCCCAGAACTCATTGAGTCTTAATCACATGATGATGTGAACTAGTTTAATGACACTAGTAAACTCTTTGGATGTTGGTCACATGGCGATGTGACGTGTGAATGTTAATCACATGACGATGTGAACTAGATTATTGACTCTAGTGCAAGTGGGAGACTGTTGGAAATATGCCCTAGAGACAATAATAAATTAGTTATTATTATATTTCCTTGTTCATGATAATCGTTTATTATCCTTGCTATAATTGTATTGATAGGAAACTCAGATACATGTGTGGGTACATAGACAACACTATGTCCCTAGTAAGCCTCTAGTTGACTAGCTCATTGATCAACAGATGGTTACAGTTTCCTGACCATGGACATTAGATGTCGTTGATAACGGGATCACATCATTAGCAGAATGATGTGGTGGACAAGACCCAATCCTAAGCCTAGCACAAAGATCGTAGTTTGTATGCTAAAGCTTTTCTAATGCCAAGTATCATTTCCTTAGACCATGAGATTGTGCAACTCCCGGATACCGTAGGAATGCTTTGGGTGTACCAAACGTCACAACGTAACTGGGTGGCTATAAAGGTGCACTACAGGTATCTCCGAAAGTGTCTGTTGGGTTGGCACGAATCGAGACTGGGATTTGTCACTCCGTGTAAACGGAGAGGTATCTCTGGGCCCACTCGGTAGGACATCATCATAATGTGCACAATGTGACCAAGGGGTTGATCACGGGATGATGTGTTATGGAACGAGTAAAGAGACTTGCCGGTAACGAGATTGAACAAGGTACCGGTATACCGATGATCGAATCTCGGGAAAGTACAATACCGTTAGACAAAGGGAATTGTATACGGGATCGATTGAGTCCTTGACATCGTGGTTCATCCGATGAGATCATCGTGGAACATGTGGGAGCCAACATGGGTATCTAGATCCCGCTGTTGGTTATTGACCGGAGAACGTCTCGGTCATGTCTGCATGGTTCCCGAACCCGTAGGGTCTACACACTTAAGGTTCGATGATGCTAGGGTTATAAAGGAAGTTTGTATGTGGTTACCGAATGTTGTTCGGAGTCCCGGATGAGATCCCGGACGTCACGAGGAGTTTCGGAATGGTCCGGAGGTAAAGATTTATATATGGAAAGTTGTTGTTCGGGTTCCGGGAAAAGTTTGGGTTTTTTCGGTATTGTATCGGAAGCTTCCAGAAGCTTCCGGAGGATTCCGGAGGGGTCCGGAGGTCCGGAAATTGTTCCACCACGTCCAATACAGTAGAATGGGCTGTAGGGGGGCGCCCTAGCCTTAATGGGCCAGGGGCACCACCCCCCCAAGGCCCATGCGCATGGGAAGGGGGAAACCCTAAGGTGGAGGGCCTCCACTTGACTTGGGAGGCACTCCTCCCCCCTTGGCCGCCGCCCCCAACCCTAGATGGGATCTAGGGGGGCCGACCCCCTCTTCCCCCCACCTATAAATAGTGGAGGGGTGGGAGGGCAGCCGCACCCCAAGTTCTGGCGCAGCCCTCCCCTCTCCCAAGTACTCCTCCTCTCTCGCGGTGCTTGGCGAAGCCCTGCAGGATTGCCACGCTCCACCACCACCACGCCGTTGTGCTGCTGCTGGATGGAGTCTTCCTCAACCTCTCTATCGGTGTCAAAACCGGCGGATCTCGGGTAGGGGGTCCCGAAGTGTGCGTCTAGGCGGATGGTAATAGGAGACAAGGGACACGATGTTTTTACCCAGGTTCGGGCCCTCTCGATGGAGGTAAAACCCTACTCCTGCTTGATCAATATTGATGATATGGGTAGTACAAGAGTGGATCTACCACGAGATCAAGGAGGCTAAACCCTAGAAGCTAGCCTATGGTATGATTGTTGTAATGGTTGTTCGTCCTACGGACTAAAACCCTCCGGTTTATATAGACACCGGAGATGGCTAGGGTTACACAGAGTCGGTTACAATGGTAGGAGATCTACATATCCTTGCCAAGCTTGCCTTCCACGCCAAGGAAAGTCCCATCCGGACACGGGACGAAGTCTTCGATCTTGTATCTTCATAGTCTTGGAGTCCGACCGATAATGATAGTCCGGCTATCCGGACACCCCCTAGTCCAGGACTCCCTCAGTAGCCCTTGAACCAGGCTTCAATGACGACGAGTCCGGCCTGATATTGTCTTCGGCATTGCAAGGCGGGTTCCTCCTCCGTATAATTCATAAAAGATTGTGAACACCAGGATAGTGTCCGGCTCTGTAAAATAAATTCCACATACCACCGTAGAGAGAATAATATGTAAGTGCATCTAGTGCCCCTTAGTGATTTTGTTGTATTGAAGACTTATAGGTTAAGTGACTGATGCGTTTGTGAGTGTACACAGGTCTATAAGTCTATGAGGAGTTTGATATTTACAGAGAAAGTCGACCCCTAAAAATGAAGTTCTTCGACTGAAGACTTTGATATTCTGAAGACTTTCTGAAGACTTTGAAAGTGAAGAAATTGGTGTGACCTTGAAGACTTGGTATTCATTCAAGGAATATGAAGCGTGAAGACTTTTGTTTTCGTAGTTTCATTTTCTCTTTCTTGAGTCATAGGAAACACCTTACTGTTAAAGGGGGTCGAGGAAATACTAAGGAAAAATTTCCATGTGATGCTCAACTCAAAATCCTACACCTACCAATCCCTTCGAGTGAAGCCATTGGAAATCTCATACAGTTCAGTCAATTTCTTCAGTGACAGAGACGCCGTTCTTCTGGTCACTGAGGACTTTGCTCTGACTGAGGAGTTAGGAATTCGCCAGTGCGAATTGCCTACACAGTGTGGAACATGATAGCTCTGAGGAATTTGAGAGTCAAATTTCCGACCGTTGCTGTGCTGCGCGCCGGCTGTCCCAAAATATCTTATCCACCTAACGGTCATATCATTGAAGGGCATTTATGTCTTATCATGTCGGGCTGCTCCCTAGGCTATAAATAGCCGCCCCCTACAACCACTAGTTGGTTGGCTGCTCCGAGAGAACTTGACACTTGTCATCTGAGAGCAACCCATCCTCCGAGGACTTTGAGTGAAAATCATCAAGTGAGGAAAATCCCAAAACCAAACCCCCACAAACCCAAAGTGATTGAGCATCACTGAAGAAATTGATCCTGCGTGGATCCAACGCTTGTTACCTTTGAAGACTGTGCTTCTTCCAGACGGTTAGGCGTCAAGGTCTAGAGCATCCAAGAGGAATTGTGGATCGCCGAGTGACCAAGTCTGTGAAGGTTTGGAAGTCACCTGAAGACTTACCACGAGTGATTGGACGAGACCTGCGTGGTCTTAGTTCAAGGAGAATACGGTGATGACTGGGTGTCTTGAGTTGCGGCTCAGAGACTGGGTGTCCGGGACTGCGTGTCCTCGAGTTTAAATACTCAGCCGCTCCAACCAGACGTACAACTGAGACAACAGTTGGAACTGGTTTACCAAATCATTGTCTTCACCAACTAACTGGTTCTATTTCCTCAACTCTTTCATTTCCTCATTACTGTGTTGTATGTTGTTCATATCTGTGCTTGAAGACTTTGACTGAAGACTTTCCCAAATTCCTCAGTTCAATTTCTTCAGTCTGTCTGTCTTCATCTTGTTATCCTGTGTTTACGCTTTCTGTACTCTGTGCTAGTCTTCATTTCATCATGATGACTATATTTGTATCCTGTTATGTTTACTTCTGAGTACTCATTCCGCTGCAAGTAGTTCTTCGCTAAGGAATTTCCTCACCAGCAAATTCCTCAGTGAAGAATTCATAAAAATCGCCTATTCACCCCCCGTCTGGGCAATTCAAAGCTCATTTGGGACCGAATCTCTGATGTCTATGAAGGTCATCGAACTCGTCATGATCCCTGGTTTGAGGACTTCAAGGAATCTCTCAAAACGATGACTTTCGAGCCAGAATCATCATCTTCTGCATCTTGCCTCATGGCAAACGGTGCTGAGGTAACCGAATGCTCCTCATCCGAGTCTTGTGATGATGAATCTGATAATGATGAATCTGACAATGATGAATCTGATGATGACATTGAATCCTGCTATACCAAACTTATTTGCGTTGCCACTAAACAACAAACGACTTTAGAACAAACTCAAGACATGCTAGAAAAAAGTGATAATATGTTGCGCAAAGAAATGGATCAGTCAAAAGCATTGGGTGAATGTCTTCAGAGAATTCACTCCAAGTTTGATGCCCTTCAAGATCAACATAATACCCTCTTGACTGATCACGAGAAGCTTTCTCTTGAATCTCTTCAAAGAAAGGAAGATCTTGAAAAGCTAAGAGTGTGTTATGAAGATCTTCAGAAGGAGCGCGATTCATTACTAGCTCAACAAATCAGCGCTTCACAGGAAGAATTTGTTCCCCCTTGCTTAAAGTGCATTGAACGTGAATCTGCTAATTCTTCACCTGAATGTTCAAATGCTTCAACTATTACAAATTCTTCATCTGCCTCTGCTATCACTAATTCCTCATCTGAGGACATTGCGAGTAATGGTGAAGTATTTGCTAGATATGTTGGCACTAACTGCAGGAACGGTTCCCCTATGAAGAAAATCTGGGTTCCCAAAAGTTGTGTTGAAAGTCTTCAGGTGAATGTCCTCATGACACCACCTGTGAAGAACAGGAACCCCAGATCAAATTCTTCATATGGACCAAATTCTTCATATGGATCCAAGTCCTCATATGGACCAAATTCTTCACATGGATCAAATTCCTCAACTGGATCAAAGTCCTCATATGATTATCATCGTGCTAACAACTCTGTCTTGCAGGGTAGAGCTAAGGGCTATGAATATGTGCATTATTCTTCAAACCGTTATGTTCATAAGTCCTCAAGGAATCACTCTGCTTATTCATATGCTTACCCTAACCCCTCTTATATGAAGCGAAATGGTTTGGCATCTTTGCCACCTTTCTCAAATGGTGCTCGCAGAATGATGAACTCTTTGCCACCCCTCCAGATGTGGGTGGTGAAGAAAAAGAACTAATCTCTTCTGCAGGGTCAGGTCTCCAGACGTGCTCTAACGTCTGAAGAATTTGCTGGGGACCTGACAAAAATGCCTGAAGGGACGCAGGCGAATCATGATGAAATGAACTTTCATTTCACACGTTCTCATACTGCTATATCTGTTTACTGCTTGATGAAATTCATCTGATGAACTTGATATCATATTATTCACTGATGAAGCATATGAGATTGTAAGCTACACTAATTCATCTGCAGGATGATCAACCCAAAACCACTGAATGGGTCCTCGATAGTGGAAATCACATGACTGGTGACAAGAATCTATTGATGGATGCTCCCTTATCACCGTCACCTCTGAAGCATATCATCTTTGCTAACAAAGGCAAAAGTCAGGTATTGGGTCTTGGTAAGGTTGCTATCTCTAAGGATAAGCACATGGACAAAGTCATGCTTGTTGAGTCCTTAGGATACAATCTCATGTCAGTCTCAATGCTTTGTGATCTTGATATGGTTGTTGTCTTTGGCAAATATCGCTGTGTTGTGATTATGGAAGCTGACAATTCCAAAGTCTTCGAAGGCTTTAGGAGAGGAGATCTGTATATTGTTGATTTCTCTACAGGACCACAACCAGCCGTATGTCTACTTGCAAAAGCTTCAGAAGGCTGGCTATGGCATCGACGACTTGGTCACGCAGGCATGAGGAATTTGAACACGCTTGCGAAGAAGAAGCATGTCATTGGCATTGAGAATGTCAAATTCCTCAAGGATCACTTATGCAGAGCCTGTGAAGCTGGAAAAATGACCAAGGCCAAGCATCCAGCGAAGACTATCATGACCACTACCCGTCCATTCGAATTGCTTCACATGGACCTCTTCGGACCTAATCATTATTCAACAGTCACTAATGATGCATCTCTATATGGTTTTGTCATTGTTGATGATTATTCTCGATATACATGGGTACACATTGTTACTTACAAACATGAAGTGCAGGAAGTCTTCAAACGATTTTCTTCGAGGGCTTCAACCAACTTTGGTGTGAAGATCAAGCATATCAGAAGTGACAATGGAACTGAGTTCAAGAATTCCGGTCTTGATGCATATCTTGATGAATTCGGTATTACTCATGAGTTATCTGCTCCCTATACTCCTCAGCAGAATGGCGTCGTGGAGCGCAAGAACAGAACTCTTGTTGAGATGGCTCGCACTATGCTTGATGAATACAAAACGCCTCAACGTTTTTGGATTGATGCAATTGATACTGCTTGCCACATCATCAACAGAGTATATCTTCACAAATTCTTTAAGAAGACTGCCTATGAACTCCTCACTGACAAGAAACCCAATGTGAGTTATTTCAAAGTCTTCGGTGCTAAATGTTGGATTAGAGATCCTCACCACAACTCTAAATTTGCACCGAAAGCACATGAAGGTTTTATGCTTGGTTACGGAAAGGACTCGCACACCTACAGAGTCTTCAACATTGTTCTTCACAAGATTGTTGACACTGTAGATGTGCGGTTCGATGAAACTAATGGATCGCAAAGAGAGCACCTACCTTCTGTGTTAGATGAACCAGCACCTGAGGATGCTATCAAACTCAAGGCAACTGAGGATGTCATTCCGACTGAAGAATCTGCTGAAGAATTCATTCCTGTTCATGAAGAACGTCGAGCTGATGCACCTGAAGAACAAGATGAGGAAAATGGTGCTGAAGAAAATGCTGATCAAAATCCTCAGCGACAGCCAACTCATCCACGCGTTGCAAAAGAAGTGCAAGTGGAGAAGATCATCGATGACATTAGCGCACCAGGTCCTCTCACACGCTCAAAAGCATCACATTTATCTAAATTTTGTGGGCACTATGCTTTTGTCTCTATCACAGAGCCCACTAAGGTAGATGAAGCATTTCTGGAGCCAGAGTGGATTCAGGCTATGCAAGAAGAATTACATCAGTTCAAGCTGAACAATGTCTGGGAATTAGTCAATCGCCCAGATCCTCGCAAGCATAATATCATTGGCACAAAGTGGATCTACCGCAACAAGCAAGATGAAAATGGCCTTGTGGTGAGGAATAAGGCACGACTAGTAGCTCAAGGCTACACACAGGTTGAAGTAATTGATTTCGATGAAACTTTTGCATTGATTTCGATGAAACTTTTGCACCTGTTGCTAGACTTGAGGCTATTCGCATATTACTTGCTTACGCTAACCATCATGATATCATCTTATATCAAATGGATGTGAAAAGTGGATTCCTCAATGGTAAGCTTGAGGAAGAAGTATATGTTGCTCAACCCCCAGGTTTTGAAGATCCAAAGAATCCTGACAAAGTCTTCAGACTCAATAAGGCTCTCTATGGCCTCAAGCAAGCCCCTCGGGCGTGGTATGATACATTGAAGGAATTCTTCGTGAAGAATGGCTTCACACCCGGTTCACTCGACCCTACTCTTTTCACTAACCAACGATATAGTGATGAATTTGCCTATATGATGAGTGAAGAATATCAAATGTCCATGATGGGAGAGTTGAAATTCTTCTTAGGTCTTCAAATTCGTCAGCAGCGCAATGGCATAATCATATCTCAGGAGAAATACCTCAAAGATGTACTGAGGAAATTCGGCATGCAAGATTGCAAAGGCATCAAAATTCCTATGCCCACAAATGGCCATCCATGCACTGATGAAAATGGTATTGACTTCGATCACAAGGTATACCGCTCCATGATTGGTTCTTTATTGTACTTACGTGCATCGATGCCAGATATAATGCTTAGTGTTTGCATGTGTGCCCGATTTCAAGCTGCACCGAAGGAATCACACCATAAGGCTGTGAAGCATATTCTTCGATATCTAGCTCACACACCAACACTAGGATTATGGTACCCCAAGGGCTCTGCTTTTGATCTCATTGGATATTCTGACTCTGACTATGCTGGTGATCGTGTGGATCGCAAGTCAACATCTGGCACTTGTCATTTCCTCGGACGATCTTTGGTCTGTTGGTCCTCGAAGAAACAGAACTGCGTATCACTGTCTACTGCTGAAGCTGAATACATTACTGCTGGCTCATGCTGTGCTCAACTGCTTTGGATGAAGCAAACCCTCAAGGACTATGGTGTCAACGTGAAGAATGTGCCTCTCCTCTGCGACAATGAGAGTGCCATCAAAATTGCTCACAACCCAGTTCAACACTCGAAGACTAAGCACATCCAGATTCGTCATCATTTTCTTCGTGATCATGTGTTGAAGGGCGACATCTCCATCGAGCATGTGAAGACTGAAGAACAGCTAGCTGATATCTTCACTAAGCCCTTGGATGAGAAGAGATTTAGCAAGTTGCGGTGTGAGCTAAATATCTTAGAATCTTCGAATGTTGTTTGAAAAGGACACACATCCTAACCCTTATGCAGAATTGATGACTTAGATGTGCAACACATGAAGAAACGTTTTTCTTCAATCATTGAAGAATAACACTCTATGTCACGCCCAATATGCGACCCTATCCAAAAGGAACTCGAAGGTCCCACCAAGGATAGACCCGCATATTGGAACGCTTTTGCAAGGTGGATATCATTACATCAACATTACATAATAGATGGGGATACATACAAAAGGCATACAATGCCACGCGAATACAACATCATCATACATAAGATCAACATCCGACTACGGATGAAACACAAACAGAAACTCAAACGACGTCCACCCTGCTAGCCCAGACTGCCGACCTGGAACCTATCCCCTGATCGAAGAAAAAGCAGAAGAAGAACTCCAAACAAGCAAACATCGCTCTCGCGTCATGAACATCGCATAACCTGTACCTGCAACTGTTGTTGTAGTAATCTCTGAGCCACGAGGACTCAGCAATCCCATTACCATGGGTATCAAGACTAGCAAAGCTTAATGGGAAAGGAAGGGGTAAAGTGGTGAGGTTGCAGCAGCGACTAAGCATATATGGTGGCTAACATACGCAAATGAGAGCAAGAAGAGAAACAAAGGAACGGTCGTGAAGCTAGCAATGATCAAGAGGTGATCCTGAACTCCTACTTACGTCAGACATAACCCAGAAACCGTGTTCACTTCCCGGACTCCGCCGAGAAGAGACCATCACGGCTACACACGCGGTTGATGCGTTTCAATTCGGATCTGGTGTCAAGTTATCTACAACCGGACATTAACAAATTCCCATCTGCCACATAACCGCGGGCATGGCTCTCGAAAGTTTAAACCCTGCAGGGGTGTCCCAACTTAGCCCATGACAAGCTCTCGCGATCAACGAAGGAATAGACCTTCTCCCAGGAAGACCCGATCAGTCTCGGAATCCCGGTTTACAAGACATTTCGACAATGGTAAAACAAGACCAGCAAAGCCGCCCGATGCGCCGACAATCCCGATAGGAGCTGCACATATCTCGTTCTCAAGGCAACACCAGATAAGCGAAGTGTACAGGTACCGACGAATCCAAGTTGCCAAGGAATGGTCCCACACGGTGCTCTAGTTTGGACCAACACTTAGACAAGCATTGGCCCGTGGGGGCTATAATAAAGATGACCCTCGAGAGAGCGACTCCCAAGGGAAAAGTAGGTGGTGGTGAGGCAAATGGTAAAACCAAGGTTGGGCCTTGCTGGACAAGTTTTATTCAAAGCGAACTGTCAGGGGGTCCCATAAATCACCCGACCGCGTTAGGAACGCAAAATCCGGGAACATAACACCGGTATGCCGGAAACTAGGGCAGCAAGAGTGGAACAAAACACCAGGCATAAGGCCAAGCCTTCCACCCTTTACCAAGTATATAGATGCATTAATAATATAAGAGATATTGTGATATCCCAACCAAAATCCTGTCCACCATGGAGAAATCTTCAACTTCACCTGCAGCTAGCAATGCTATAAGAGGGGCTGAGCAAAAGCGGTAACATAGCCAAACAACGGTTTGCTAGGAATGGTGTCAAAGGTTAGAGGTTCATGGCAATTTGGGAGGCTTGAAGAGCAAATGATAGGTAACGCAGCATAGTGATAGAACGAAGCAACTAGCATAGCAATGATAGTAGTGAGATCCAGGGTAGCGGTCATCTTGCCTGAAATCCCGCTAGGAAGAAGAATGAGTCCATGAAGAAGATGAAGCCACGAAGACGAACCAAGCGTAGACGAACGAATCCTCACAATCGCAACGAAACGGGAACTATCAAGAAGAAGCACACAACATAGTAAACACACCACACATGAACAAGGCATGATGCACAACAAGCATGATGCATTACCAAGCTACATGAAGCTACTCATGGCAAGAGATGATGCAAACAAGAACAACACATCAAGGCAAGTTTAAATGAGGCCGGGAACAACATATAACAATTCCGGTATGTCCTCATATGCAAATTTCGAAATGGGTCCAGAACTGAATAACCTTATGTTCAAGTTGTTAAACAGCAAGTTAAAGATCACCAAGATGATCTACACGAAATTCTAGTCAAGTTACATATAAAGTTCATTAGATTTGGAGCTACGACCTAGAAGATATGAGCAAAACAAGTTAAACATGGCATTGATGCAAAATGCACCCAAACATCAAGCAAACACACCAAAACAAGGATGCAACATGATAATATGAATCTACATGCAAAAACAAGCAAGTTTCATATAGAGCACACTCAAAACGGAGCAACGGTTAAACACAAGCACACTATACAAGTCATAACAACAACCTGTCCATACCAGCAACTAGGCATCTTACAAGCATCAAAACAATATGCTACAGCACCCCAACATAATAAAAAAAGGCATGGGCATGAAGTACAGGTAAAGCATAACAAAACATGAACACTGAGTTATCTCCAGAAACAACTAGAACATGCTCAAAAAGACATGGAGATATTGCAAATAATAACAGTTTCAGACTTTAGCAGAAATAACATCAGGTTGCAATGTTTAGAGCTATCAAACAACATGTTACAGGAAGCTATCATGGCAAACAAAGGAATGGCACGAATCTACTAATTGCATAGATCAAAAGTCCCTTACTGACCATGAGCCAAAAGGGCACAGAAAATATGATGGCACCCATGAAAACATGGCAAGTTATATTACAGATTCAAATATGGCAGAAACAACAATAAGTAGGCATGTTGGTGAGCTTGAACCACTCACCACAGAGCAATACATGGCATGGCAAGGCAACCAACAGTAAGAAGGCATGTTTATGAAGCTAAGCATGGCAAGAACAAGGTCATAGGATGCATGGAACACTAGCAAAACACATGGGAACAAGTGAACTTAATGTTAACAGGCTGACAGCAACATTATGAAGCAACTTTGGAGCAAGATATGAACAACCTACAGCAAGCTATAATTGCAACCAAGGGCATGAATGGATAGATCAAGACATGTAGATCAAAACATGTTTATAGAGCATCTCCAGATTATGCATAGAATGATTAGTAGCAACATGTTAACATAGCAACAAAATATAACAGAATCTGTCAGGAAAACAACAACAACAACTACCCTACTTAGCAAGCTTGATACACTCAGCACACAACTCACAAAACAACATGGTTGGCACCCCTGTAAATATGGCATGGCATAGATCAAAACACATGAAGACATCAACCTCATAGGATGCACACATCAAACATGGCAAAAATGATAAATGAGCAAGTTATAACAGTTTCAGCAGATTAACATCAACATGCACTCTTCCAACAGCATTTCGGGCATCAAGATGAGCTCAAATGAAAATGATGCAATGGAATGAAATGATGTACTCGTCGAGGCGAACAATTTGACATATTACACGCACGAAACGGAGCTACGGATGCAGAGATACAATGCGATGAACATGGCATGATTATATAAGATTTCAGGGACTTCGGCGATTTCGGGGGTCAACCCCGGATCTGGATCGGGCCAGGCACGGGAACCGAGCCGGGGCGGCTCGCCGGAGTTGCCACCGGAGAGGAGGAAGATCGCCGGCGGGGCGGCAGATCCGACGAGGGGGGGCCTCCTCCGGCCGGGATCCCGCCGGATCGGGCGGAGGCGGACCGGCGGCGGCGAGCAGGCGCGGCGGCGGGGCGGGATGTGCGGCCCGAGGTGCAGCCGGGCGGCAGAGGAGGCGGAGCGACGGCGGTCGCGGGCGGCGCCGGCGAGGCGAGCGCCGGCCGGGCGGAGCTTCGGCGACGGCGGCGGAACAGGAGGGCGCGGTCGGCGGCGCGGGGCGCGCGGCCGGGCGCGGAGCTCCGGCGAGGCGCGGCCGGGAGCCGGCGCCGGCGAGCGGCGGCGCGGGGATGCCGGCGGCGGGCGGCCGGGCGCGGAGGCGCGGGGCACCCGAGCGGCGGCGGCGGGGCGCTCGGGCCCGCGGGGCGCGGCGGCGGGCGCGGTCGGGCTCGCGCGGGCCCGCGATGGGCTCAACGGGCCGCGGCCGCGGGGACGACGGCGGCGGACAGGTGGCGGCTCTGGATTGGACGGGGGCGGCGGCGCGGACATGTCCGGCGGGGTCCGGACGTGTCCGGCTGCGGGAGGAGGAAGAAGCTAGGGTTTCGGGGGGATTCATCCGCGAAATTCGGGGGGAGCCACATATTTATAGGTAGAGGGAGCTAGGAGAGTCCAAATGAGGAGCGGTTTTCGCCCACGCGATCGTGATCGAACGACCGAGAGCATGGAGGGGAGTTTGCTGGGTTTTGGGCCACTTTGGAGGGGGTGTTGGGCTGCAAAGAGAAGGAGGCTTTTACGGTTACCCGGTTAACCGTTGGAGTATCAAACGAGCTCCAAATGGCACGAAACTTGACAGGCGGTCTACCGGTGGTATACCAAGGCTGCTTGGCAAACCATGTTCCATTCCGAGAAAGTTTAACACCCGCACAAGAGAAGAGGCAAAAGGGGACGCCGGAGGACATAGGAGTGCCGGATTGCAAAACGGACAACGGGGAAAATGCTCGGATGCATGAGACGAACACGTATGCAAAATGAAATGCACATGATGACATGATATGAAATGCATATGATGACATGTCAAAGTGCAACACGCAAGCAAATGACATGGCAACGACATCGAATAGCTGGCGGACACCTGGCGCATCAAAACCGGGGCGTTACAACACTCCTCCACTAACAAGAGATCTCGTCCCGAGATCTTAGGACCGAGACGGAAGGGAAAAGGGATGAGGTGAAACAAGAACTCAAGAGAAGGAGCAAAGAATCGAGAGCACTCAAGAAGAAGAGAGGAACGATGAGAATGACGAGAATCGAGAGCTCACGGAAACAGATAGACTATGAAACGACTCTGGTTAGAACGAGATAAGAAACGAATAAGACCGAAAGGATTTAGGAAGCACTCCGGCTGAAAATGGAAGGAATAGAACAAGAACTTGAGAGGATGGAATGGTACTTGATGAACTCTTGAAGAATGAATTAAATCATGAAGAACCACCATGAAGAGCTCCGTTGACAAAAGGGTGATGAGATAGAAATGAAGGATGAAAGAATAAGATTAAAGCTTGCGGTGATTTAGATGGGGGATCCGACGAAATGACCAAGGAAATTTTGAACTCCGGAAAAGAAAAGATGAGAACACTTGGAACTAGAATTTATTCATTACGAACAAACTCCGAAAGAAGGGATTACTCACTTAGAGGAAATAAGAATAAGATTTATTGTATGCTTATCCCTCATCAAATTAAATTGATGACAAACAATGGATTTTACATACTACTTATTCTTCTTGAAAAGGATTAAGAAGTGACATATCTCAAACTTGAGAATGTCTTCACGAACCACCGGTAGGATTGAAAAGAATGAATGGATTAATATTATAATCAAGGAAAAAAATCTTGAACGAACCAGCGTAAGAATTCAGAAAAGACTAATGAAAGAGTAGGAATCACCGGGAAGATTTTGCAGAACAAATATGATAGAGGGGATTTAGATGCAAAAGAACGAAGAGATCATGAGCTGATTAAAGAATACTTGAACGAAGCACCGGAATAATTAGAGAATGATAACTGGAATGATGGCCTCCGGTGAAATGAAAAGAAATCAACTCCTGAAATACTCCGGATGGGTA
This sequence comes from Triticum aestivum, assembly GCF_018294505.1. NCBI lineage: Eukaryota > Viridiplantae > Streptophyta > Magnoliopsida > Poales > Poaceae > Triticum > Triticum aestivum. Next base: position 136,099,242 of record NC_057810.1, on the reverse strand, counting down.
AGAAAGAATATCTGACAAACGGAATAATTCGAGAGGATAACATGAAGCTAGAACCATGAATCTTCGGGAGAACGGGCAAGATTTGGAGGAAAAACTCTTATTCGGTCTTCAAAGTTGAGAATGACGACGAGAAACACCACCAAAATTACTGAGATACTCCGGAAGAAATAAAAGCGAAAAGGTTGAGCCAATAATGAAAAGAATTTGAAAGCGATCTTGGAGAAGGCATGTGACTGATGAAGTTCATTGTTACGTCACACTTGAAAAACAATTTGAGAATAACTCCGGGGGAATTAGAAGAGTCAGGTAAGATCCTGGGAAAAGACCTGTGGGTTAGGGCCCACTAAAGAGAAAAACACCGTAGAAAAGGATTGTTGAACAGATAGATGATGCACCAGACCAATTGTAATATTTGAATGAGGTGACAACCTCGAATTACTTGGAACACAGACGAATCTCCTGAGATGTCTTGAACACTCCGGAAGGATAAACTGGCGAGAGGCGAATGAGCAAGGAAAACACTTGAGCCGAGGAAAAAGAATATGAACAACCCGAAAAACTTGAATTGAAACCACCGAAAAGATAAAGAGATGAAGAATGCCCACCGAGACGAGAATTCACCAATTGAAATGATTGATGGAAGACTGAAGAGACTCCACACGAATGGAATTGACGGTCGAAAGAGACTCATGCTCCGGAAGAAAAGGGTGCGAGGGCGGGAAAACAAGGGTAACTGGAAGGGGGAACCGACGAATAACTTGAAGAGAAGAGAAAACACCGGTTGAAAACAATGAGGATAGAAAGCAAAGACTTCACACGAGTAGGATGGATACTCGATTACGGACTCCGGTTCCAATAAGAAGAATGGTGGGCGGGTGGGAAAAGAAAACAACTGAGGATTGATCTCGCAAAAGACAAGGAGGTTCGAGTCAACTTGACGAGAAATGCACCGGATGATAAGAGCTGAGAACCAACGATCGGAAAACCAACTGCGTGATCCTAAAGAAAAATTTGAATGGGAAGAGGAATAATTCAAAACACCTACGTCAAGATTCCTTACCAGAGCGACGAAGGGGCAGAGGAGTAAAAAGAATTCCTACTCTCCATATAACTAGACTCCAAAAACAGTTTTCTTCTAGACTCAACAACGGCCAAACTACACGATCAATCAAGGGGGGCTCCTAGGGTCGGTCGAGGCTCTGATACCAACTTGTCACGCCCAATATGTGACCCTATCCAAAAGGAACTCGAAGGTCCCACCAAGGATAGACCCGCATATTGGAACACTTTTGCAAGGTGAATATCATTACATCAACATTACATAATAGATGGGGATACATACAAAAGGCATACAATGCCACGCGAATACAACATCATCATAGATAAGATCAACATCCGACTACGGATGAAACACAAACAGAAATTCAAACGACATCCACCCTGCTAGCCCAGGCTGCCGACCTGGAACCTGTCCCCTGATCGAAGAAGAAGCAGAAGAAGAACTCCAAACAAGCAAACATCGCTCTCGCGTCATGAACATCGCATAACCTATACCTGCAGCTGTTGTTGTAGTAATCTGTGAGCCACGAGGACTCAGCAATCCCATTACCATGGGTATCAAGACTAGCAAAGCTTAATGGGAAAGGAAGGGGTAAAGTGGTGAGGTTGCAGCAGCGACTAAGCATATATGGTGGCTAACATACGCAAATGAGAGCGAGAAGAGAAACAAAGGAACGATCGTGAAGCTAGCAATGATCAAGAGGTGATCCTGAACTCCTACTTACGTCAGACATAACCCAGAAACCGTGTTCACTTCCCGGACTCCGCCGAGAAGAGACCATCACGGCTACACACGCGGTTGATGCGTTTTAATTCAGATCTGGTGTCAAGTTATCTACAACCGGACATTAACAAATTCCCATCTGCCACATAACCGCGGGCACGGCTCTCGAAAGTTTAAACCCTGCAGGGGTGTCCCAACTTAGCCCATGACAAGCTCTCGCGATCAACGAAGGAATAGACCTTCTCCCAGGAAGACCCGATCAGTCTCGGAATCCCGGTTTACAAGACATTTCGACAATGGTAAAACAAGACCAGCAAAGCCGCCCGATGCACCGACAATCCCGATAGGAGCTGCACATATCTCGTTCTCAGGGCAACACCGGATAAGCGAAGCGTACAGGTACCGACGAATCCAAGTTGCCAAGGAATGGTCCCGCACGGTGCTCTAGTTTGGACCAACACTTAGACAAGCATTGGCCCGGGGGGGCTATAATAAAGATGACCCTCGAGAGAGCGACTCCCAAGGGAAAAGTAGGTGGTGGTGAGGCAAATGGTAAAACCAAGGTTGGGCCTTGCTGGACAAGTTTTATTCAAAGCGAACTGTCAGGGGGGTCCCATAAATCACCCGACCGCGTTAGGAACGCAAAATCCGGAAAATAACACTGGTATGACGGAAACTAGGGCGGCAAGAATGGAACAAAACATCAGGCATAAGGCCGAGCCTTCCACCCTTTACCAAGTATATAGATGCATTAATAATATAAGAGATATTGTGATATCCCAACCAAAATCCTGTCCACCATGGAGAAATCTTCAACTTCACCTGCAGCTAGCAACGCTATAAGAGGGGCTGAGCAAAAGCGGTAACATATCCAAACAACGGTTTGCTAGGAATGGTGTCAAAGGTTAGAGGTTCATGGCAATTTGGGAGGCTTGAAGAGCAAATGATAGGTAACGCAGCATAGCGATAGAACGAAGCAACTAGCATAGCAATGATAGTAGTGAGATCCAGGGTAGCGGTCATCTTGCCTGAAATCCCGCAAGGAAGAAGAACGAGTCCATGAAGAAGATGAAGCCACGAAGACGAACCAAGCGTAGACGAACGAATCCTCACGATCGCAACGAAACGGGAACTATCAAGAAGAAGCACACAACATAGTAAACACACCACACATGAACAAGGCATGATGCACAACAAGCATGATGCATGACAAGCTACATGAAGCTACTCATGGCAAGAGATGATGCAAACAAGAACAACACATCAAGGCAAGTTTAAATGAGGCCGGGAACAACATATAACAATTCCGGTAAGTCCTCATATGCAAATTTCGAAATTGGTCCAGAACTGAATAAACCTTATGTTCAAGTTGTTAAACAGCAAGTTAAGATGCACCAAGATGATCTACACGAAATTCTAGTCAAGTTACATATAAAGTTCATTAGATTTGGAGCTACGGCCTAGAAGATATGAGCAAAACAAGTTAAACATGGCATTGATGCAAAATGCACCAAACATCAAGCAAACACACCAAAACAAGGATGCAACATGATAATATGAAGCTACATGCAAAAACAAGCAAGTTTCATATAGAGCACACTCAAAACGGAGCAACGGTTCAACACAACACACTATACAAGTCATAACAACAATCTGTCCATACAGCAACTAGGCATCTTACAAGCATCAAAACAATATGCTACAGCACCCCAACATAATAAAAAAGGCATGGGCATGAAGTACATGTAAAGCATAACAAAACATGAACACTGAGCTATCTCCAGAAACAACTAGAACATGCTCAAAAGACATGGAGATATTGCAAATAATAACAGTTTCAGACTTTAGCAGAAATAACATCAGGTTGCAATGTTTAGAGCTATCAAACAACATGTTACAGGAAGCTATCATGGCAAACAAAGGCATGGCATGAATCTACTAATTGCATAGATCAAAAGTCCCTTACTGACCATGAGCCAAAAGGGCACAGAAAATATGATGGCACCCATGTAAACATGGCAAGTTATATTACAGATTCAAACATGGCAGAACAACAATAAGTAGGCATGTTGGTGAGCTTGAACCACTCACCACAGAGCAATACATGGCATGGCAAGGCAACCAACAGTAAGAAGGCATGTTTATGAAGCTAAGCATGGCAAGAACAAGGTCATAGGGTGCATGGAACACTAGCAAAACACATGGGAACAAGTGAACTTAATGTTAACAGGCTGACAGCAACATTATGAAGCAACTTTGGAGCAAGATATGAACAACCTACAGCAAGCTATAATTGCAACCAAGGGCATGAATGGATAGATCAAGACATGTAGATCAAAACATGTTTATAGAGCATCTCCAGATTATGCATAGAATGATTAGTAGCAACATATTAACATAGCAACAAAATATAACAGAATCTGCCAGGAAAACAGCAACAACAACTACCCTACTTAGCAAGCTTGATACACTCAGCGTACAACTCCCAAAACTACATGGTTGGCACCCCTGGAAAGATGGCATGGCATAGATCAAAACACATGAAGACATCAACCTCATAGGATGCACACATCAAACATGGCAAAAATGATAAATGAGCAAGTTATAACAGTTTTAGCAGATTAACATCAACATGCACTCTTCCAACAACATTTCGGGCATCAAGATGAACTCAAATGAAAACGATGCAATATAATGAAATGATGTACTCGTCGAGACGAACAATTTGACATATTACACGCACAAAACGGAGCTACGGATGCAGAGATACAATGCGATGAACATGGCATGATTATATAAGATTTCAGGGACTTAGGCGATTTCGGGGGTCAACCTGCGGATCTGGATCGGGCCGGGCACGGGAACCGAGGCGGGGCGGCTCACCGGAGTTGCCACCGGAGAGGAGGGAGATCGCTGGCGGGGCGGCAGATCCGGCGAGGGGGGCCTCCTCCGGCCAGGATCCCGCCGGATCGGGCGGAGGCGGACCGGCGGCGGCGAGCAGGCGCGGCGGCGGCGAAGGGCGTCGGCGGGAGGCGCGGCCCGAGGCGCAGCCAGGCGGCAGAGGAGGCGGGGCGATGGCGGTTGCGGGCGGCGCCGGCGAGGCGAGCGCCGGCCGGGCGGAGCTTCGGCGACGGCGGCGGAACAGGAGGGCGCGGTCGGCGGCGCGGGGCGCGGGGGGCGCGGAGCTCCGGCGAGGCGCGGCCGGGAGCCGGCGCCGGCGAGCGGCGGCGCGGGGATGCCGGCGGCGGGCAGCCGAGCGCGGAGGCGCGGGGCTCCCGAGCGGCGGCGGCGGGGCGCTCGGGCCCGCGGGGCGCGGCGGCGGGCGCGGTCGAGCTCGCGCGGGCCCGCGATGGGCTCGGCGGGCCGCGGCCGCGGGGACGACGGCGGCGGACAGGTGGCGGCTCTGGATTGGACGGGGGCGGCGGCGCGGACATGTCCGGCGGGGTCCGGACGTGTCCGGCTGCGGGAGGAGGAAGAAGCTAGGGTTTCGGGGGGATTCATCCGCGAAATTCGGGGGGAGCCACATATTTATAGGTAGAGGGAGCTAGGAGAGTCCAAATGAGGAGCGGTTTTCGCCCACGCGATCGTGATCGAACGATCGAGAGCATGGAGGGGAGTTTGATGGGTTTTGGGCCACTTTGGAGGGGGTGTTGGGCTGCAAAGATAAGGAGGCTTTTACGGTTACCCGGTTAACCGTTGGAGTATCAAACGAGCTCCAAATGGCACGAAACTTGACAGGCGGTCTACCGGTGGTATACCAAGGCCGCTCGGCAAACCACGTTCCATTTCGAGAAAGTTTAACACCCGCACAAGAGAAGAGGCAAAAGGGGACGCCGGAGGACATAGGAGTGCCGGATTACAAAACGGACAACGGGGAAAATGCTCGGATGCATGAGACGAACACGTATGCAAAATGAAATGCACATGATGATATGATATGAAATGCATATGATGACATGTCAAAGTGCAACACACAAGCAAATGACATGGCAACGATGACGAATAGCTGGCGGACACCTGGCGCATCGAAACCGGGGCGTTATACTCTAAGTGTGAAGAAATTAATGAAGAATTTGATTCTCAGAACCCTACGACAATTGTACGCGGTGTCTGAAATCATCATTCTTATACGGTGGGTCACGCGACCACAAAAAGTTGAAAATCTTCAATTTGAGTTTTTTCTCATTTTTGAAATTCTTCAGTCTTTCAAATTCTTCAACTTTGCAAAATCTTCACTATTTCCGTCGTTTTTCTTCATTGGCTATATATATGTGAGTTTATGTCCTCTACAGCATTCACTTATTTCTATTTCTTCAAGTTGCGATTTCTGCTAAGTGAATGTGATCGGACCCTTCCCCCTCTATGCTACACTCAACCCAATCTATTCACAAATTATTCACGTGCGTTCTGATTTAAACTCGTTCAAAATCTTCACTGTGTCCTTGTCAGCTGAAGAAATTGTGAATGAAACTTTAAAACAAATCTTATCCAGATTTTCAGTTTTACCGCTCAAACCGTCCCGCATCCCACGATGCATTATTTTATTCACCCACGATCTTACACGATCTCATCTGCACAGTACGTGGGTGACACATGTCGCGTGAAGAAGAAAGGGCAGGGGCATGTTCGTCCCAAAATCTTCGGGCGAACAGTTTTTACCGTGGCTATAAATATCCCTCTCCCTTTCCTTACTTCATTTACTCCGCTTGGTCGCTGTCTCTCGCTCGAGCTCTCCTCAAACCCTAGCGCCGCCGCTACTCCATCGCCGCCGGTGAGGAAGAGCTTCACTGCCTCGACCTCGTCACCGTCGTACTCGCGCCGGCTGCGGAAATCTTCACTCCGCCGCCACCGTAGCTGTCTCCCTCTGCCAAGTTAGGGCGTGGGAGATCTAACTAGACGAACTTCACCGCTGTTCATCTCTGTTCGTCGTGTTCTTCAGTTCGGGTAATTAAAAGTCACTTTTATTACTCGCTTTGATTCTCAAACTTTTCTGAAAATCCTCAAAGGTGTTTTATTCTTCAAATCTTCACATATGAACACCTCACACACTGTATGCTCTTGATCCATCTCTCTAAGCACTCATTTCTTCAAGATTCCTCAATTGTGCGGATTTTCGATCTGTACAACGCTGGAACCTAAGACAAGAACGCTTAGTGAAATTCCTCAAGGCTCAACTGGTCAAATTCCTCAAAACTTGTCTTTTCGAAAAATCTCCTGAGAACGCATATGACCTCTCCAAATTCCTCGCACCTACACTCTGTTCACAGGTACTCATGTCCGCTGCTGAATCACTAGGTTCTCATCAACTTAACTCATTTGCAGCGTTCCTCGAAGAAAAACTGCATACTTCTTCAGAGTGTTCAATTGTTCAAATTCCTCATCTGAAGAAAATGGCTGAAGGAAAGAAACCGCAGAAAGGAGGAAAGAAACCGGAGGTCATGACTGCTTTCGAGATCCCTGATGAAATATACAAGGATTATTACACACCTGATGAAGCCAAGTTTGGCAAAGAAAACAAGAATCAGCGCAAAGTGCGCATTCAGAGGATTGAACGAAGATGGGCACGAGAATGGAGGGAATATCGATATGTTACTCCAAAGTACATGAAGAAATTCGCCTTAAATCCTCCATGCCCAAGAGCTCCATTGGCACCTGGCCAAGTCGCTGATCCCACTAGCATCAAACGTGGTGAAGACTTTCCTGAAGAATGAGCTAGGCGCCAAGCAAAATTGGCAAGACAAGCCAAGGAGGCAGTGAGGAAATTCAATGAGGATTCTGCTGCTGCTGCTGCCGCTGAGACCTCGGTCAAGCCGAGGAAATCAATGCCGAAGAAGCCTGCTCGCAAGCCAAGTGCTTCACCATCAGCGCCCTCACGGCCAAGTTCCTCAGCCGCGCCCTCACGGCAAATTCCTCAGACTACTGCTGCTCCACCAAAGTCCTCAGCAGCTCCCTCCAAGTCCTCAACTCCTGTGCATCTGGCTACATGTCAAAGGACTCAGGGTTTCTCAATTGCTTCTGGTGTCTCAGCAAGTTCCTCAGCTGCACCAATGTCCTCATCAGGCCCCACTTTGCTGAAGACAAAAGCAATAGCTGGACGCGGTCCTCGACCAAGTCCAAGGAAGAAACAGGTTGCTTTCCAAGTGCCCTATGATGACGAGGCTTCTAATGAAGAACTTGAGGAAATCATCAGAGATAGACAAGCAAAGGCCACCAGAGCCAAAGGAACACCTATGCCTATGCTTTTGGATCCGAAGAAGATCCTCGACTATATTGACTTATGGCGTAAGGATCCAAACACTCCAATGCCTGATCTGCCTCTGACTCCTGGTCAAAGTCATATGCTAACCCATTTCATCGCTCAAGAGAAATGGAAGTTTGAAAAGGCTCGTGAGATAAAGAGAGCACAAGCTAGAAAGGAGAAGCTTCTGAAGAAGAACGTTGTCAGACTATCACCTGAAGAACTTCTCAAGGCTCAATCTGAGATCCAAGCCCTCAGCAAAGATTTCGATGCATATAATGCTGATTGGCAAGGAGCCAAAGTGAGATTCGTCAATTTGACGAAGAAAATGACAACTGTTGCAGCTCCATCGCAACAAGAAAATCCTCAGGCTGCAGACTCTGCTCAGCCTGCTGAAGATCATGCCAGCACTGCTGATGACTTTCAGCCTGCTGATGAGAATACAAGTTCCAGGGCTGATGACTCCATTCCAGCCGCTGAAGAAATTCCCAGGGCATCCACTAGTGGTGCGCCTGAAGAAACTGAAGAGATCAAGGCAACTGCACCAGTTGCGCCTGAAGAAAATGAACCACAATCCTCAGCTCCTCCTGCGCCAACACCAACTCCAATTCTTCCTTCTGCTTATGAAGTGAAGAAGACCAAGGCTGCAGAGCGAGCTGCAGTGAAGAAAAGGAAGGCATCAGCTGCGTCAAATTCTTCGGCCGCGAAGAAAATGAAGCCAATGACCAGCTCGCTTGAAAACCCCATTGATGCCGTTCCCATTTCCTCCATGTCGTCTAAGGAAATTGTTCCTTATGGAGAAGTCTACAAGATCCCAAGCGGATCTGATGAAGAAAATCATTCTGTTGCTACCTCAGAGCAGTTTGATGAAGAAATTGAAGTGGAAACATTCCCTTCAACGCCAGTCGTTTCCTCACCTATGCCTCAGTTCACAGCTGAAGAGGCTGGTGTTGAGGAAATTGAAAAAGAAGATGAAGATGTGGATATTGGATGCACTACACCAGTGATGAACGATGACTTTTGGGAAAGTCAGCATCCCAATACTCCTCTCTTCACTCCTATTCAACAAATTCCTCAGTCCCCGGCTACAACTGTTCAAATGGGCTCTGAAGAAACTCATCCCACATCGTCTGTTCATGAAGAAATTCCAGCCGCTAGTGCTGAAGAACCTGCTGCTGATCCCCAAACTGCACAAGAAGAGGAACCAGAAATTTCTCAGCCTGAAGCACTTGAGATCGTCATTCCTGAGGTTGTGCTGCAAATCACTGACACTCCTCTGCCCAAACCGAAGAATCCGTTCTCTAGCAAGCAAAAATTCAAGGCTGACGACTTCTTTTCTGAGCATGTGTTCTTCACTGATTACAATCCATATGACTCTGCTCGCATAAGGAAGAGACGTTTCTGGACTGCTACTCAAGCCAACTTCTATTCCTCAGTGCTCTTTAACAAAGACAAAATCTTCGATCATGAGCATATTCCTCATGTGGATATGGAATCTCTGCCGTGCTTCGAACCAGTCCTCCGAGTTATTCATGATGCAGGACTACTGAATTTCTGCACTGATATCTGTGATTGGAATGAAGAACTCATTCTTCAGTTCTATGCCACTTTGCATATCACCGGAGATGCTGAAGATGTCAATTCATGGGTGCTGGATTGGATGACAGAAAACACTCACTATAAGGCACCAGCAACTGAATTGCTTCGTGTCCTTCCTCTTGATCCTCCCCATGACAGTGCACGTTGCATCTACAATGACCGCGAACTGACAGATCATTATATGCAAGTGCTCATGAAGCCTTTGAAGCCAGGGCAGGCCCCTCGAACCAAATTCCTCGTCAAGGAATTGCTGTATGTGCCTCGGACTGTCTATCGAATCCTGACGAAGACAATGAGTCCTATCAAAGGCCACGACTCAAATGATGAAGATGTCGTTGGCATCATGAAGAACATGCTTTTCAACATCATTCATGGCGTTCCCGTCAACTTCCATGATTTCTTCATGAGGACTCTGGCTAATGTTGCAATGTCACCTTTTGAGCTGAAGCCCTATGCGCCTTGGATTATGAGATTCATAAGGGCAAGATCTTCACTGAATTACAAGGCTGACACTCTGAACCATGGTAGCTACTTGCCGCCCATTGAAGTCCTCAAGCGACCAGTTTCATCATCTGATGATAAGGGCAAGGCAGCTGCTGTGATCGATGAAGGCACTCGTCCATTGGATGGTCAATTCCGTCTAGCTACATCTTACTCCACCAATGACGATTCTGCAACACATGACACTGCCGCAAATACATCAGCCAAGCAAAAGCCTCAAGCAACAGCACCCAGGGTGATGACTGACCGTGAGTTACTCCTCAGTCTTCATCAGAAGGTTGATCGCAATCACAAATGGGTGAAGCGTCAGTTTGCTGCAATTCTTCACAACATGACCTCAACCCATAATGCAGTGAAGAAAAATCAGTATCACCTTCATGAAACCCTCAACCGCACCTGGGCTGTTCTCACTCATGTATATTCCGCGGAAGAACTGAAGACTATGGGTCTCCAGGAAGCATTTGACTGGTCTGCACCACCTCCGAAGAAATTCAAGAGAGTCAAAGTTCCTGATCTAGTGGCCAGTTCTTATTCTTGATCGCGTGAAACTGATGAACATGAAGATTTGGACGACACTGCGGCAGTCCCTACTCCAACGAACAACCCCGACAACGCTGGCGCTCCTCCATCGACTTGAAATTCTTCAGGGGCGTTAGTCCTCAGTTTCGATCCTTTTGGTCATTTGATGACAAAGGGGGAGAAATCTGAGTTAGTCTTCAAGCGGGTTTATATTATGGGCGTTTTGTTAATTTACAACTCTCGTTCTTCCGAAACTTTCATTGGATCGAGTTGTAATCTTAAATCCGATGGTGCCCTGATACTTTTGAATGGTGCATTGTGCTCTGACTTGATGCACTGTGCTCTGATACTTTTGATGTGTTATTCTGCATGCTTTTCCTCGTTAATATTATTGCACGCATGCTGAATCTCATCAGGCACCATATTTCATCATGCATTTCAAATTCTTCATATTATATATCAAATGCGTGTATGAATTACAAGATATAGGGGGAGATCTCCATGATTCAATTCTTCAAATGTGCATTGCCTCAAAAGCAAATTCCTCACTATGCACATATTCAGGGGGAGTTCTTCTATATCTTGCAATCAAATTCCTCAATATCAGTATTTACACTTCATATGTTTATCCCCGTTGAAAACTTAACCTATGTTGTCATCAATCACCAAAAAGGGGGAGATTGTAAGTGCATCTAGTGCCCCTTAGTGATTTTGGTGTATTGAAGACTTATAGGTTAAGTGACTGATGCGTTTGTGAGTGTACACAGGTCTATAAGTCTATGAGGAGTTTGATATTTACAGAGAAAGTCGACCCCTAAAAATGAAGTTCTTCGACTGAAGACTTTGATATTCTGAAGACTTTCTGAAGACTTTGAAAGTGAAGAAATTGGTGTGACCTTGAAGACTTGGTATTCATTCGAGGAATATGAAGCGTGAAGACTTTTGTTTTCGTAGTTTCATTTTCTCTTTCTTGAGTCATAGGAAACACCGTACTGTTAAAGGGGGTCGAGGAAATACTAAGGAAAAATTTCCATGTGATGCTCAACTCAAAATCCTACACCTACCAATCCCTTCGAGTGAAGCCATTGGAAATCTCATACAGTTCAGTCAATTTCTTCAGTGACAGAGACACAGTTCTTCTGGTCACTGAGGACTTTGCTCTGACTGAGGAGTTAGGAATTCGCCAGTGCGAATTGCCTACACAGTGAGGAACATGATAGCCCTGAGGAATTTGAGAGTCAAATTTCCGACCATTGTTGTGCTGCGCGCCGGCTGTCCAAAATATCTTATCCACCTAACGGTCATATCATTGAAGGGCATTTATGTCTTATCATGTCGGGCTGCTCCCTAGGCTATAAATAGCCGCCCCCTACAACCACTAGTTGGTTGGCTGCTCCGAGAGAACTTGACACTTGTCATCTGAGAGCAACCCATCCTCCGAGGACTTTGAGCGAAAATCATCAAGTGAGGAAAATCCCAAAACCAAACCCCCACAAACCCAAGTGATTGAGCATCACTGAAGAAATTGATCCTGCGTGGATCCGACGCTTGTTACCTTTGAAGACTGTGCTTCTTCCAGACGGTTAGGCGTCAAGGTCTAGAGCATCCAAGAGGAATTGTGGATCGCCGAGTGACCAAGTCTGTGAAGGTTTGGAAGTAACTTGAAGACTTACCACGAGTGATTGGACGAGACCTGCGTGGTCTTAGTTCAAGGAGAATACGGTGAGGACTGGGTGTCCTGAGTTGCGGCTCGGAGACTGGGTGTCCGGGACTGCGTGTCCTCGAGTTTAAATACTCAGCCGCTCCAACCAGACGTACAACTGAGACAGCAGTTGGAACTGGTTTACCAAATCATTGTCTTCACCAACTAACTGGTTCTATTTCCTCAACTCTTTCATTTCCTCATTACTGTGTTGTATGTTGTTCATATATGTGCTTGAAGACTTTGACTGAAGACTTTCCCAAATTCCTCAGTTCAATTTCTTCAGTCTGTCTGTCTTCATCTAGTTATCCTATGTTTACGCTTTCTGTACTCTGTGCTAGTCTTCATTTCATCATGATGACTATGTTTGTATCCTGTTATGTTTACTTCTGAGTACTCATTCCGCTGCAAGTAGTTCTTCGCTAAGGAATTTCCTCACCAGCAAATTCCTCAGTGAAGAATTCATAAAAATCGCCTATTCACCCCCCCTCTAGTCGATATAACGCACTTTCATAATATTTACACAAGTTCAATCTGCTGACGTATTTTGTGGCGCGACGTCACACCACTACCAAGCCTTTACTTGAATCGTTTTTATTATACCACCTCAGCGCGTTTAGCGAGGCGATTTCCTTGGCACGTCTTGTCGAAGCAGAGATCGTGTTCCCCTTATTCCTGGATTCCCATCAATACGGACGTGGGTAACCCAACCGCGCCATTGATTGTGGCGCTTGGGAGATAAGCGAGTTTTACCAGGCCGGTGGGGACGCATAGTCTTCGTCCGCCCATATATAAGGGGATAAGGATCCACCTTTTTTACCTACGCCTTCTTCCTCCTTTGCTTATCCATCTCCGCGCACTCGAGCTCCAGCGCCCAAGTCCGCACATCTCACCTCAACCTTCTCTAGCCATGTCCGGAGCGGGAGGCAAGTGGATGGCCTCCTCCGTTACGGAGGGACACATCGAGAAGCTGCGCGGCACCGGATACGTGTCCAGCGACATCGCGCACCGGCTGCTCGACGAGGGGCAGCTCATCCCCACCCCCAGGCCCCATGAGAGGGTCGTATTTCTTCCCCACTTCCTCCGCGGACTGGGTTTCCCACTTCACCCCTTCGTCCGGGGGCTCATGTACTACTACGGCCTGGACTTCCATGATCTGGCACCAAACTTCATCCTCAACATCTCGGCGTTTATCGTCGTGTGCGAGGCCTTCCTCTGCATCCAGCCCCACTTCGGCTTGTGGCCATAGACCTTCAATGTCAAGCAGAAGGTGGTGAAGGGCGTCCAAGCGGAGTGCGGAGGCGCCATGGTGGGGAAAATGCCCAACGTTACTTGGCTTGAGGGCGCCTTCATGGAATCCATCAAAGGGTGGCAATTGGGGTGGTTCTACATCACCGAGCTGCGTGACCCTAAATGGGCAGCGGCCCCTGAGTTCAGATCTGGTACCCCCATGCAGCTCACCTCCTGGAAAGAGAAGGGCTTGCTATGGGGTAGTTCGGAGGAGCTGACCGGACTCCAGTCCTGTCTCCAGACCCTGGTGAACAAGAAGCTTAAGCTTGTCAACGTGATCTAGGTCATGCTCGTCCGCCGGATTCTCCCCTGCCAGCAACGGGCCTTCAATTTGTGGGAGTTTGATCCGGAACAGCACCGGACCTTGAGCAGGCTCTTTGACACGACGTACGAAGCTGCCTGGAGGGTGCTGTTCAAGGGCGGAGAAGCCCCCGCATCCGCAACTGAAGATCACGGATTCAGCACGCAACGCCCGGCCGATGAGGTAAGCTATGTTATCCTTTATGGGACACTGATTTCTTTCATAGTTTGACTCTATGTGGGATCTAAACTCCCAATGCCTTTAACAGGACTGGCAGAAGATGTCCGTACAGGTTAACTGTCCGGCTCCCCTTCCAGAAGACCCAGCGGACACCCATTTGACGGGGCTGCTGGTCCCGGCACTTTACGTGGTGCCGGAGAAGAAGGCCAAGAAAAAGGCCACGGGAACTCGAAGGAGTTCCCGGCGCCAGGTGGTATCGGACTCATCGTCCGATGACTCCGAGGCGGACTCCTCCCCCGAGGAGGAGGAGAAAGAGGCCTCTCCCCCAGCGGGGGGAGAGAAGAAGAGGAAGGCCTCCCCAATGAGGGCGGCCGAAGGGTCCAAGAAAGGACGGACCCTTCCTCCGGACTGCTCAGCCAACGCCGGCGATGGCGACGAGGAGTGGCCCTCAAGGGCCAAGCCCCTGGCAAGATCGTAAGTGTCCGAATTCCTGGGTGATTTATAATTTCTCTTTTTGTCACGTGGTGTCCTTCTAATGCCGCATACAACCTGTAGTCCGGCCAAGGACGATCTTCCCGCTTCGTCGAGCGGGTCCTTGGATACGTCGGATATGGATTCCCTTCCAACCGCCTCCACCCCTCGTGATGCTGATGACGCCGAGGTGGGATCCCAGGAGGGGACCCGCCAGGAGGGGGAGGCTCTGGAGGTGCCACAGGGCAACCTCCCGGACTTCGCAACGGAACCTACAGTGGTTCTGGAGTCCGGTAGGCGGCCCCTTCGTAAGAAGGGCAAGACTGTGACACCGGCGGCCTCCGTCCAACCGGAGGCGCCGGATAACTTGTTGGAGGCGCTTAATGGCGCTTCCATCGAGGAAGAACACCACACTATCATGAGTGCCATGATTCAGAAGGTTCAGCTCGCCAAGGGCGGGCTGACCGAAGCCTGCAGCAGCCTTCTAACAGGCTTTGAGGTAAGAAATTTAAAATATGTAATATGATACCAAATAGACAGTAGCCCCTGATGCTCGGTTTGGTGTTCGGAAAGAAAAACCGGACTGAGGATCTAAAAAGATATACGCAGGAGGTCTAAAAAATGTGTCAATATGGGATTGCAGGCTGCACTTCTGACCTCTGCCGCGCTGACTGCTTAGGTCGATGCTTTGAAGCAGAACCTCGAGCGGTCCGAGAGCGAGCTCGGCCGTGCCAAGAAGCAACTCGAGGACAAGGAAGGTGAGTGACACCGTATTAAATTTGTACCTTATAGAAAAGGATTTTGGTTGCAAGAGAAATAACAAGGATAACGTGGGTACTCCAGGGGCCATGAACAAGGTGGCGACCCTGAAGGAGGCCGTGTCCGCGGCCGAATGCAATGCGGCTGCGGAATGAGCCGAGCGAGAGAAGCAGGAGGCACGGGTGGCGGAGGTGCAGCAAGAGCTCCAGGCTCTCGTGGAAAAGCATGAGAGTTTGGAGCGCGACTCGAAGACTCGAGAGTCCGAGCTTGCATCGGCTCTTGAGAGTGCCAAAGCCGCTAAGGCCGAAGCCCACAAGGCCCTCCAGGAAATCGAGGCGGTGAAGAAAATAGCAGCGGGTAAGGCATTTTTCATGCAAAGCAAGCATGTGAATGTGAATTACCTATTACTTACCCGAATTAGGAGCTCTCCAGGAGCGTTTGCAGATCTGCCTCGCAGCGTGTCCGACGCTGCCGCTTTCTACCGGGCCGAGGAGGGGAGCTCGACGGAGAAGGTCTTCTGGTCTCAGTATGCTGAGGCCGGACATCCGATGCCCCTTAGCGACCAGCTGAAGCAGCTGGTCAAGCTCCACAAGGTAGCCGAACAGGCCATGAAGGGCCTCATAGTTCGACTGTGGCCCGGGGAGGCCATGCCTGGGAGCTACTTCGGCCTGGTGCGGCGGCTGGTGGATGCGTGTCCCTGGGTGGAAGTCGTCAAGCACTCCGCCTGCATTGAAGGTGCCCGTCGGGCCCTTGCCCGTGCAAAAGTGCACTGGGGCAGGATGGACGCTGAGAAGCTTCTGACGGACGCGCCGCCGGCGGGCAAGGAGTATCGCACGCCCGAAATGTATTATAAGACTGTCCTGAAGGGTGCCCGCATGATTGCGGGTGAGTGCTCCAAAGATGTAATATTTGAATAGACTCGCAATGTGTTATCCTGTGCGCTGAAAACTTTGTTCATATGCTCTAAGCAACGCTTATTAATTTAAAATATTACCTTCTGTGCGGCCGTTTATCAAATCTGAGAGATGGCAAGTCGTCGGCTTCAGCCCCCATGCCACGAGTGCTGGGGTGTTCGGGATAAACTTGAGCGCTCTTGTTCCCATTGTTGGGTCCATCTAGGGAGGCGCTCAACACAACGAACGAGGCAACCGGACTTATAATGCTTGAACACTCTCACTTAGCCATAGAATTCTATAATTTTAAATTTCAGCGAAGCCCCTAGTGTTCGGAAGACCTAGTTCGGGGCGCTATCCACGCCAGGACCGGACAAAGCCGGTTCCTCGCTCTAAGCGGCATAAGTCTTTAGGGACTCAAAAAGACCTCTCGAACAGCGACCAGCTCTCGCTTTATCATGACAGTCAGTTTTAGCTTTCTCCACTGAGGCGCTCGCCCAGCTCAACCGGGGCGCAATCGCAGTGGTTCTCCCAGTGCTACCTTAGCCGATAATACGGAACGTAAGGTACCAAAACATGGGAGCCGGGCAAACCCAACTATTGACCCAAGACATGATTCGGAGCCGATGCATATAATGCTATAAGTTCGGGGTGCCGCACTTGTGAAAGTGTTCGGACTTATCACACCATAATGCGGGGAGCTTAAACCCCTGGTGTATTCAGCCGTACCAAAGTGTACGGATGCAAGATGTCGTAAATGAACATATATATAAGAAAGAAATGCAATTATAAGCGAAAAGCGATGCATTGCTTATTCAAGGAATTCTGCGATGAATGCAGAATGATACAAATAGTGCGGTAAGCAAGGGGTAAGACTATTAAACATGTCCCTCCAGGGGTAGGCTACGGAATGGTGTATGAAAACGGATTTAATGCTCGTAATGGAGACCACCTGGATACTCGCCGTAGCCCTTCTTCTCCCCTGGCTGTTGCATCGTGTGTTCGGCAGGTCTACTGCCGGACAGGGCCTCTGGTGAACGGAGTCCTGTGCGTAAGAAAAAAGGAAAAATAAAAAGAGCCACACACTTGGGAGCCCCTAGTGCGGTTAAGCCGCATTCTGGGCCTGTGGTGTCCGTGCCCCTCCCCCTATGCCCATGGTATCTCCAGAGCGTAATGATGTACGCGAAGGACCAGTTTTGCAATTTGGCAGGGGCTGGGGTTGGGGCCGCATTGCTATGCGTGCTCGGAATGTGCTAGGTGGTCTTGTTGTAGGTTACTCCGGGCGCGTTTGGTCGTGTCCGGTCGCTTAACGGCCGGACTCGAAAATTGCCTTAAGAGGCTGCTCTGTACTTCTGCCGCGAGAGCCGCTGTGTGTTCCTCCGTTCGGAGGGAGCGTTCAGTGTTTCCGTTGACCGTGATGACTCCTTGAGGGCCTGGCATCTTGAGCTTGAGGTATACGTAATGTGGCACCGCATTGAACTTTGCAAACGCGGTCCGTCCGAGCAGAGCGTGATAGCCGCTGCGGAACGGGACTATGTCGAAGATTAACTCCTCGCTTCGGAAGTTATCCGGGGATCCGAAGACCACTTCCAGTGTGACTGAGCCTGTACAATTGGCCTCTACACCTGGTATGACGCCTTTGAAGGTCGTCTTTGTAGGTTTAATCCTTGAGGGGTCTATGCCCATCTTGCGCACTGTATCCTGATAAAGCAGGTTCAGGCTGCTGCCGCCGTCCATCAGGACTCTGGTGAGGTGAAATTGATCGACGATTGGGTCTAAAACCAATGCAGTGAATCCGCCATGGCGGATACTGATGGGGTGGTCCCTTCGATTGAAAGTGATCGGGCAAGAGGACCATGGATTGAACTTCGAGGAGACTGGCTCCATCGCATATACGTCCCTAAGTGCACACTTCCGCTCCCTCTTGGGTATGTGGGTTGCGTATATCATGTTTATCGTCCGCACTTGTGGGGGGAAACCCTTCTGTCCTCTATTGTTCGGCGGCCGGGTCTCTTCCTCGTTGTCGCTATGCAGCCCCTTGTCATTGTTTTCGGCGATTAACTTGCCTGCCTGCTTGAATACCCAACAATCCCTGTTGGTGTGATTGGTTGGCTTTTTGGGGGTGCCGTGTATCTGGCACGAGCGGTCGAGTATTCGGTCCAAATTGGACGGACCCGGAGTAGTTCTTTTGAATGGATTTTTCTGCTGACCGGGTTTGGAGCCTCTGAATCCAGCGTTGACTGCCGTATCCTCAGTGTTTTCGCCGTTAACGCGGTGTTTTTTATTGTTGCGACGCGACCTACCATTGCGGTCCTTGTTATCCGGACTGCCAGAATTTTTGCTGAGGTTGTGACTGTTGGGGAACGTAGTAATTTCAAAAAAATTCCTACGCACACGCAAGATCATGGTGATGCATAGCAACGAGAGGGGCGAGTGTTGTCTATGTACCCTCGTAGACCGAAGCGAAAGCATTGACGCAACATAGAGGAAGTAGTCGTACGTCTTCCCGGTCTAACCGATCCAAGCACCGTTACTCCGGCACCTTCGAGTTCTTGACACACGTACAGCTCGATGACGCACCCCGAACTCCGATCTAGCAGAGGTACGGGGAGGAGTTTTGTCAGCACGACGGTGTGGAGACGATCTTAATGTTCAACTGTCGCAGGGCTTCGCCTAAGCACCTCTACAATATGACCGAGGTGTAATATCATGGAGGGGGGCACCGCACACGGCTAAGGAACGATCACGAAGATCAACTTGTGTGTCTATGGGGTGCCCCCTGCCCCCGTATATAAAGGAGGGAGGGAGGAGGGGGCCGGCCTAAGGGGAGGCGCGCCCTAGGAGGGGGAAACCTACTCCAAGTAGGTTTCCCCCCTCCTTTTCCTAATCCAAGAGGGAGGGGGAAGGAAGGAGTGGGAGAGGGGGAAGGCAAGGGGGGCGCCGCCCCCCCTTCCTTGTCCTATTCGGACTCAAGGGGAGGGGGCGCGCCACTTTCCCTAGCCGGCCCCTCTCTTTCTCCAATAGGGCCCATCAAGGCCCATTACTTCCCGGGGGGGTTCCGGTAACCCTCTGGTACTCCGGTTTTCTCCGAAAACTCCCGGAACACTTCCGGTGTCCGAATATAGTCATCCAATATATCAATCTTTATGTCCCGACCATTTCAAGACTCCTCGTCATGTCCGTGATCATATCCGGGACTCCGAACAACCTTCGGTACATCAAAATACATAAACTCATAATAAAACTGTCATCGAAACCTTAAGCGTGCGGACCCTACGGTTCGAGAACAATGTAGACATGACCGAGACACGTCTCCTGTCAATAACCAATAGCCGGACTATCACACCCTAGCTAGTCATGCATTAGAGTGTTGCATCATGTTTACTCATTCATCAGAAACTTGAAATGGGGATGACAGAACCCCCAGTCCCCTCTGAAACCAACTAGGGTTTACTAAAATAATTTTCAATGAACCTGAAATGCCCTTCTAAAATGCCCATCATTTTTGTCTTGGTTCAGAACCTCTGCAAAAGTGGTGCACATTTTCCTAGGCCATCCTAGGGTTTTTGAATTAAATCATAACTATTTGAATTTGGGCATTTAAAATAATATAAAATATTTAAATGCTCAAATATCTCCAAACTAAAATGTTTCATGTTGGAAATAATCCAACCATGAGCCAGGAGTAGTTTGGTGATTTTTGGAATTGCCTAGGGATTTTATTTAATTCAACAAAGTTGCAGATATATTAAATAAAAACAGAAAACAGAAAAGAAAGGGGAAGACTTACCTGCGCGGCCCAGCCAGCTGGCCGGCCCAGCTAGCAGCCGACCCAGCCCAACACTGTAGCTCCCCGTCGTCTTCCTCCCCACGCCCCGAAGCTGCTGCGTGCTCGCGCGTGCGCGGCCGCGCGGCCACCTCCTGCTTGCCGACGCCCTCCTGGCCGCGTGGACGACGCCCGCAGCCCGTCCCGATCCCCCCTGCTCTCGCTCACTCTCCCCCGTTTCTCCCTCGCTCTCTCTCGCTCTCGGCCGAAGATCACCGTCGCCGCCGTTCGCCGTAGCCACTGTCTCCGGCCACCCCTCTCTCCCCCGAGTAGCTCAGAAGCTCCGCCACAACTCCCTCTTCCTCCCCACCGCTCCACGAGTCCCCGGAAGCCCTGCATCGTTGCCACGTCGCTGTTCCCCTCTTCGGACTCCGACCACCGTCGCCGACGAATTCGCCGTCTCCAGCGCGTCCCCGAGGCCGCTTCGACGCCCACTGCAACCGCGGTGAGCTACGCCACCGTTTCCCCCTCTCCTTCCCCTCGTTCCCTCACCGTAGCTGCATCTCCACCACGGCCGAACCTCCGCCGTCGCCGAGCTCGCCGTCGACGCAGCTCCGGTGACCATTTGGTCACCCCGGCGAGTCCAACGCGTTCACAGAACCCAGTAGAGCATCCCTAGCGCCTCACTTTGCTCGACTTCGAGCTCCAGCACCACTCCCGTGCACGACCGAACCCCGGCGGCCGCAGCCGAGCTCACCGCCGTCAACTCCGGCCACCCCGACCCCAACTGACTCCGCCAAGAGCCGCGGGTCGTCCTCAGCTTCACTCCGGTGGTCGCCGCGTTCCATTTGGTGGCCGAAACGACCAAAACCACTATCGCCGCCGCAGTGTTGGTCGCCGCCGGCCAGAACTCCGGCGAGCTGACGTGGCCTAGTTGATTAACCACTAATCCACCACCTACTGACGCTGACAAGTGGGCCCCAGGGCTTAGTCAAAGCTAACCAGCCCAGGGTCAACGCGGGATTAGCCCCTGTGACACTGACGTGTGGACCCCACACGTCAGGTTTGACCCGAGCCAGCCCTGTTGACCTGCTGATGTCACTGTGATGTCAGGCTGACGCAGTAAATGATATTTCTGGATTTAAATTAAATCAGGAAATTCCAGAATATTATTTAAACTTCAAAAATTCATAACTTTTATTCTGTAACTCCAAATTGGACAAATTATATATGAAAAATGATCAGAAAAATCCAATCTATCCATCTGTACTATTTTCATGCATGATCAAACAAGTTAAATTAATGTTTTAATCAGAACAAGGAAAAGCACTTTAAAAGGCCATATTTGAATTTGAAATTTGAATCTTTGATTCAAATTTGCTCAAACCCTTCTGGTTTTAGTTGCATTAGCCCAACACACTCATATTGCCATGTTTCATGCATGCATCATATTGTTGCATATTGTTTGGTAATGTTGTGTACCGGTGCTCTCTGCGGCAGGTTCCGTCCCATAAGAGTACCGTGATTACCCTAACGAGGAATCATATCCGTGCAACGAATCATCAGGCAAGCAACCAACCATTTGATCATATCGATACAATCCCATGTTCTCGCTCCTGCTCTATTTTACTGCATTAAGACAACGCGATTCAAACTGCTGTGTGCTACGGTAGTTGAACCCATTTCCTCTGCATGACCTGTCATTGCCACAGTAACTAGATGAAACCCACTAGCATGTGTAGGAGTTGATTGAGCCATATGTATGTGTTGTTCCTACCTTGCTATGCCTGCTATGCTTAGAGTCGTGTCAGGTCTGGTTCATCTGGGTGATGGGCTAGAGTGAAATGATTATGTCGGTAATGAAAGTGGTGTGGTGAACACGATTTGGTAAAGGTATCGATGAGAGGCCATGTAGGAGTACATGGTGGGTTGTTTCATTGAAGCCGACCTTAAGCACTGAGATCTGTATGTGTGATTTAAGAATCAGCTACTACCATGCATTGGGCCCGAAACCAATGGACCCTCTCGACTTCTTATTCACCCTAGTTCTCCGTCCAGGAGTTGCAAGTAGTTTCTGGTGTTTGTAGCCTACTGGAGGCCGTGGACAGCGCTGACCGTAGGGGTGGGCTGTGATGCGGTAGGTACGTGGCCGGGTGTACCGAATACCCGTTAGGTATCTCGGGAACCCTGTTCACATCGTTCGGGGCCGTATGGGAAACCTCGGCCGGACTCCCTGCGGATGGAACCTGAATAGGCGATAAACCTGGACTGGAGGCTTAGGTGATTAGGTAGGTCGTGGCCGACACCCACGTTGGGCTTCCGCTTGAAGGTTGCCGAGTACATGTCGTGTAAACGACGATAAGTGGTGAGAGCGTGTATGAAGAAGTACACCCCTGCAGGGTTAACATGATCTATTCGAATAGCCGCGTCCGCGGTAAAGGACTACTTGGTTGCCTATACAGTTCATAGACAAGTAAATGGAAACTATTAAAAGCCTCAAGATAAGTGTGAGTGCCGAGGATGGCTCTTCCGTAGGAAGACGGAGGTGGATCCTCGGTAGTGTATTGAAGTGGTGAATAGTGGACTCGTGTGCGCAAAACTATTTCAAGTTGGAGTATCGTAGGATAGTCTAGCCATGAGTCAAAGCTGGCTTGCTGCAATAACTCCACCAACCCTTCTTGATACTATGCATGTATGTAGGATCTGATGTAAGTCTTGCTGAGTACCTTTGTACTCATGTTGCTATAATCTACATTTTTACAGAAGACGCTGCAACCCCTTCTGATGGGTTCTATGTAGACGTTGACATCAACGAGTAGGCTAAAGACCCAGGTGGTGACCCTGAGCTTGTGATGGACCACATAGTATAGTTAGGCTTTCCAAGCCTCTTTTATTTACTAGTTGTCTGTACCCAGACAAGTTACTTCCGCTGTTGGCTTGTATGATTGTATGACTTGTATGTTGGGTCGTGAGACCCGTACCTTTGTGTGTATGTTATGTATGGCTCTCTGAGCCCTAAATAAAGTACTTGTGTCGTAGAGTCATGTTGTGATGCTTCGTTGTATTTGCACATATCGAGCATATTGTGTGTATGATTGAAATGCTTGGTATGTGTGGGATCTGACTATCTAGTTGTTTATCTTTAGTAGCCTCTCTTACCGGGAAATGTCTCCTAGTGTTACCGCTGAGCCATGGTAGCTTGCTACTGCTCTGGAACACTTAGGCTAGCCGGCATGTGTCCTTCTTCGTTCCTGTGTCTGTCCCTTCGGGGAAATGTCACGCATTGAGTACCGGAGCCCTGTTAGCCCGCTACAGCCCGGTTTACCGGAGTCCTGCTAGCCCAGTGCTACAGCCCGGACCCACTTGCTGATGACCGACACGTTCGAAGCTGGGTCATGGATGCCTGTCCCTGTAAGTCTGTGCCACTTTGGGTTTACGACTAGTCATGTCAGCCCGGGCTCTTTATCATATGGATGCTAGCGACACTATCATATACGTGAGCCAAAAGGCGCAAACGGTCCCGGGAAAAGGTAAGACGACACCCGTGGGGATACCGTGCGTGAGGCCGCAAAGTGATATGAGGTGTTACCAGCTAGATCGATGTGACATCGAGTCGGGGTCCTGACAGCGTTGGCATCAGAGCCGGACTGCCTGTAGGTTCTCCAAGCCAAACTGGTCGATGTTGAGTCTAGAAATTCTTAGTTATATGTAGGGGAATTGCTTGTGGGTTGGAACGTAAGGCTCTTTTACTCCTTATACCTTATGACATTCTGATCTGAGTCAGTCCATTCTTCCACGGGGGTTAAGGAATTAGGATCTGTTCTCTCTATCAGGATCACGTGTTACTAATCAGTAGTACCTTATAAGTTTGATGGTTACAAGCCTAGTTCAGTTCTACTACCACATTATGTTGTTAGAATGGTTCCAGAACTTTGATATGATGATGTTGGGTGTGTACGAAATCCTTTGTCAAATGTCTCAATATCCTTTTGAGCATTTACAGCTGTTATGCTGCCGAAATTTTGCTAGAAATTCTAATGCCTTGCATTATGATTATACTTTCAGATGGCCACTCGCGACCTCAATCAAGTGGTTCGCCTGACTCGATGCCTAGATGTACCCGGCCATACTGCTAAGTTGGTCAGGGTAATGACTGAGGCTGGATATCGCTGGTATCCCGAGTACACGGTCGAAGAGCAATTCCGGGACTTTAATCAAAGCCAGTATCTCTGCACTGTCAGGATATTTCCATCTTATCCTGGATCCACTGAGCCTCTTCACTGCTCCTATGGACTCGGGGTTACTATCGAGATGGCTGTGCAGGATGCCGCCTACTCTATGATGACCATTATGCGAGTCAGATCTGGTCTATTTCGGGACTCTGACTTCCGGTATATGCCAGGATCACTTCCGGGAGCACAAGGATATTTCCAGGCTATCTATGCTGACTCCACTCAGGAGGATTCACGGACTCGCACCACTGCTGAGATGCTCGAGGATAAGGACCGTGAAAATCGGGCCTTAAGGTTAGAGCTCTTCAATACCCGTGCTGATCACTGGGCCACTTTGACTCGGTTCGCACCGGCGGTGCAAGCTGGATATTCGGATATGCGCGATCTCTATCCTGTGAGATCTGCTCTGCTGGACGTGATGGTTTGGCGTGATGTAGGAGGCATCACCCCACCTCGCGGTCCCCGCAGGCCACTGTTTGTTGGTCCAAGACCTCATCCTAGCCCCTATGGTCCACAAGCTCCGCGAGATCGTCTGTTTCCGGATGAACATGTTGAGCTTCCAGGCTATGGAGGTGACTTTTATGAGGACTACTACGGATCGGTCTGAGTTAGGGGTAGCATCACAAGTTCGCACTAGCTGTGTCATCTATCGTCCCGCGTGACTCGTGGGTTATGACCTAGTTTGTACTCCTTCCGGAGATGTAGAAAAATAATGTATAGGAGTTTGGAATGCCTCCGATGAGATGTAATCCCTTTTCACCGTAATGGTACTTTGTTTGGTCTTGTACTAAACCTTGTATGGTGTGTATGACGATGGAATAAAGAAGCAGTTTCTGTATCTACCATGTCATACGGATGATCATCTTGCATTCCGAGTTATTCCTTACATTATGTATCCTATGTCGGAATTTTATCATTCTGACTAAATCATTGTCTTGTTTACCTAGGATGGTCAACACGCGCGCTAACCCTGCTTCCCAAGAGCAGGCCGAAGGCAGTGAAGCCAGGAATGAAAATCTGCCTCATCCTCCTTCACTAGCCGAGGTTATGATGGAAGCTGAGAGAAACAAGCGGGAGACAAACCGTTTGTTGGAGCGTATTGAACAGAATACAGCACACCATCAGAGGGTTAACGTGGTGTCACTCAGCGATTTTATCAAATTGCATCCACCCACGTTCCACCACTCCGTCGAGCCTCTCGACGCTGATGACTGGCTTCGCAGTATCTCTCATAAACTGCGTTCCGCGCTGGTAGCGGAGGCTGACAAGGTCACCTTTGCCGCATATCATCTTGAAGGCCCCGCCAGTCTATGGTGGGAGAATTATGGAGCTATGCGCCCAGCGGGCCATGTCACAACTTGGGCTGAGTTCAGTGAGGCTTTCCATGAACATCACATTCCGGAGGGTCTCATGGACCGCAAGCGTGAAGAATTTTGCAATTTCACCCAAGGCCGACTTTCTGTGGATGTCTATAGCAGAGAGTTTGGTAATCTCGCCCGATATGCAACTGAGGAAGTGTCTACTGACGCCAAGAAGCAAGCAAGGTTCCGTAAGGGCCTTAGTCCTGAGCTTCGCCGCGACCTCCGCCTGCATGAGTGCACATCTTTTTCGAAACTTGTCAACAAAGCCATCAGTGCTGAAACTGGTCAGACTGACTATGACGCAACACGCAAGCATGGACGTGACATGGGTTCCTCATCCGGTGCTGGTCCTCAGAAGCGCCGCGTGTGGGTACCCAACACCGCCCTGCCACCCAGGTTCACACCGAGGCCATCTTTCCAGACGCCTCGCCCTGCTCAACAGTCTGCTCCAGCCAAGCCCTATGGGGGTCCATCCAATAATGCTCCTCCACGTACCAGTTCCGTGACTTGTTTCAAGTGTGGGGAATCTGGTCACTATATGCGTGAGTGTCCCCAGACCAACCCCAATCAATCTGCTAAAGCTGTTGGCCGTGGCAAGCCGACAGGAAAAGTGTTCCACGCTAAACCGGTCACCGCTTCACGTGGCCATGTCAACTGTGTCTCTGCCGAAGAAGCTCAAGAGGATCCCAACGTCGTTCTCGGTACGCTTCTTGTTAATTGCCACCCGGCATCTGTTCTTTTCGATACAGGAGCCTCTCATTCTTTTATATCTGAAAATTATGCTCGTTTGCATAA
The DNA here is from genome assembly GCF_018294505.1 of Triticum aestivum. Classification (NCBI taxonomy): domain Eukaryota; kingdom Viridiplantae; phylum Streptophyta; class Magnoliopsida; order Poales; family Poaceae; genus Triticum; species Triticum aestivum. The sequence continues at coordinate 136,072,852 of NC_057810.1, read as the reverse complement.
CGTTGCATTCTGTGACTTGCCATCCACTATGGAAATCTCTACCCCTGGGTCTAGATGGCAGACCTCTAGGGTAAGTTATGGAAATGAAATCCAAGTCGACAGACTTGTTTTCCTTGCATCTTTGATAGCCCTTAAATCTTCAGATATTAATATCATTTTGGGTATGGACTGGATGTCAGCTCATCATGCCAAAATTGATTGCTTCTCTAGGACTGTTCAACTCACCCATCCTTCGGGAAGATAGTCAATGTCTTGACCCGAATAGCCAAGCGACAACTATATTCTCTTAACGCCAGCCCTTTGCCAGACCTTGAGGACGTTCCGGTAGTCCGTGACTTCCCGGATGTCTTTCCAGAGGAATTGCCAGGTGTTCCACCTGACAGGGATGTTGAGTTCGTAATAGACCTCATTCCCAGGAACCGTTCCGATTGCTAGAAGACCCTATAAGATGGCACCCCTAGAACTAGCCGAGCTTAAGAAACAACTCGATGAATCCTTGAAAAAGGGTTTCATCCGACCTAGTTCATCTCCGTGGGCTTGCCCCGTCCTATTCGTCAAGAAGAAAGGATGGTACGGACCGGATGGTTGTAGATTACCGACCTGTCAATTTGGTCACAATCAAGAACAAATATCCACTTCCCAGGATCAACGACCTGTATGATCAGCTCGCTGGATCCTCAGTCTTCTCCAAGATGGATTTGAGGTTGGGCTACCATCAAATCAAAATCAGAAACGGGGACATTCCTAAAACGGCCTTTGTTACTCGTTATGGCCAATACGAGTACACCGTCATGTCCTTCGGTTTAACCAACGCTCCAGCCACCTTTTCTCGGTTAATGAACTCAATCTTCATGGAGTATTTGGATAAATTCGTCGTAGTTTATCTCGATGATATACTCATCTACTCCAAGAACGAGGAAGAACATGCCGAACATCTAAGGCTAGTGTTGAAGAAACTTCGAGAGCATCGCCTTTATGCCAAATTTCTAAATGTGAATTCTGGTTGTCAGAAGTGACCTATCTGGGTCATGTAATATCTGGTAAAGGTATTGCTGTTAACCCTGAGCGAGTTCAAGCCGTCCTTGATTGGACTCCACCCGAATCGGTCAAGCAAGTTCGGAGTTTTCTAGGCTTAGCGAGCTATTGTCGTCGCTTTGTCGAGAACTTCTCCAAAGTTGCTAAACCTCTAACTGAACTCCTCAAGAAAGATAAGAAGTTCGAATGGACTCCACAATGTGAGCACAGCTTTCAGGAACTGAAAAGACGCCTGACTTCTGCTCCCGTGCTGGTACCGCCAGACTTCTCCAAGGACTTTGTTATCTACTGCGACGCCTCGCGACAAGGACTAGGTTGCATTCTCATGCAAGATCGACACGTAATTGCTTACGCTTCACGGCAATTGCACCCACATGAGGAGAATTATCCCACTCATGATCTAGAGCTTGCAGCCGTAGTCTATGCACTTAAGACCTGGCGACATTATCTCCTCGGTAATCGTTGCGAAATATTCACTGATCACCAAAGTCTGAAGTACATCTTCACCCAACCGGATCTGAATCTCAGGCAAAGACGTTGGGTTGAATTGATCACAGACTTCGACTTAGGAATAACCTACACCCCAGGGAAAGCCAACGTCATGGCTGATGCGCTAAGTCGTAAATCTTATTGTAACAACCTGATGTTACAACAAAGTCAACCGCTTCTCCATGAGGAATTTCGGAAGCTTAACCTTCACATTGTACCTCAAGGTTTTCTCTCCACCTTGGTGGCAAAACCTACCCTTACGGATCAAATTATCAAAGCACAGAAGGTAGATCCGGGAATCTCCCGCATCAAGAGGAACATTCAGAAAGGAATTGCGAATTGTTTCTCCGTTAATGATCAAGGAGTCGTATACTTCGGGAATCGACTAGTAGTTCCCAAAGTGCGCAACCTAAGGCGATTAATCCTTAAGGAAGCTCATGAATCTCCTCTCACCATTCATCCCGGTAGTACTAAAGATGTATCAGGACCTACGCCAGAGGTTCTGGTGGACTAGGATGAAGAGAGAAATTGCTCAGTATATTGCAATTGCGACGTCTGTCGTCGTGTAAAAGCAGAGCATCAACGGCCTGCTGGCACCCTTCAACCCTTAGCTATTCCTGAATGGAAATGGGATAAAATTGGTATGGATTTCATTACCGGTTTTCCCAGGACCAAAGAGGGAATAATGCTATTTTCGTCGTGGTCGATCGTCTTTCCAAAGTAGCTCATTTCTTACCTGTTCGTGAGAGTATAACCGCTAGTCAGCTGGCAGACTTGTACATCTCCCGAATAGTGTCTCTCCATGGTGTTCCTTTGGAAATCAATTCGGATCGAGGAAGTCTTTTCACCTCTCGATTTTGGGAAAGTTTCCAAAATGCTATGGGAACCCGTCTCTCCTTTAGCACCGCTTTCCACCCTCAGTCAAGTGGTCAAGTGGAACGCGTCAATCAGATTCTAGAAGACATGCTTCGAGCCTCTGTTATCTCGTTCGGAATGGACTGGGAGAAGTGCCTTCCATTTGCCGAATTCGCTTACAACAACAGCTATCAATCTAGCTTGGGTAAAGCCCCTTTTGAAGTTCTCTATGGACGACGATGTCGAACACCCCTTAACTGGTCAGAGACCGGGGAAAGACAATTCTTTGGCCCGGATATGATTCAGGAAGCAGAAGAACAAGTTCGTATCGTTCGTGAAAAGTTGAAAACAGCCCAATCTCGTCAAAAGAGTCAATATGACCGAAAACATAAGGCTATGACTTTCGAGGTTGACGAGAAGGCTTATCTTCGGGTCACCCCTCTGAAGGGAACCCATCGTTTCGGTATCAAAGGCAAATTGGCTCCTCGTTACATTGGACCTTTTCGCATTCTTGCCAAACGAGGAGAAGTTGCCTACCAATTGGAACTACCTCCGCACCTCTCCAGAGTTCACGATGTCTTCCACGTTTCTCAACTCAGGCGTTGCTTCTCGGATCCTATCCGTGAAGTGGACCACGAAACGCTTGATCTCCAAGATAATCTTACATATCGAGAGTACCCCATTCGTATCCTCGATCAAGCCGAGCGTACCACGCGACGTCATAATATCAAGTTTCTCAAGGTTCAATGGTCGCACCATTCTGAAGATGAAGCAACTTGGGAAAGGGAGGATCGTCTTCGACTCGAGTATCCCGCCTTCTTCTCGGAGGAACCCAAATCTCGGGACGAGATTCTTTTGAGTGGGGGTGAGTTGTCACACCCTAGCTAGTCATGCATTAGAGTGTTGCATCATGTTTACTCATTCATCAGAAACTTGAAATGGGGATGACAGAACCCCCAGTCCCCTCTGAAACCAACTAGGGTTTACTAAAATAATTTTTCAATGAACCTGAAATGCCCTTCTAAAATGCCCATCATTTTAGCCTTGGTTCAGAACCTCTGCAAAAGTGGTGCACATTTTCCTAGGCCATCCTAGGGTCTTTGAATTAAATCATAGATATTTGAATTTGGGCATTTAAAATAATATAAAATATTTAAATGCTCAAATATCTCCAAACTAAAATGTTTCATGTTGGAAATAATCCAACTATGGACCAGGAGTAGTTTGGTGATTTTTGGAGTTGCCTAGGTATTTTATTTAATTCAACAAAGTTGCAGATATATTAAATAAAACAGAAAACAGAAAAGAAAGGGGAAGACTTACCTGTGCGGCCCAGCCAGCTGGCCGGCCCAGCTAGCAGCCGACCCAGCCCAACACTGTAGCTCCCCGTCGTCTTCCTCCCCACGCCCCGAAGCTGCTGCGTGCTCGCGCGCGCGCGGCCGCGCGGCCACCTCCTGCTTGCCGACGCCCTCCTGGCCGCGTGGACGACGCCCGCAGCCCGTCCCGATCCCCCCTGCTCTCGCTCACTCTCCCCCGTTTCTCCCTCGCTCTCTCTCGCTCTCGGCCGAAGCACACCGTCGCCGCCGTTCGCCGTAGCCACTGTCTCCGGCCACCCCTCGCTCCCCCGAGTAGCTCAGAAGCTCCGCCACAACTCCCTCTTCCTCCCCACCGCTCCACGAGTCCCCGGAAGCCCTGCATCGCCGCCACGTCGCCGTTCCCCTCTTCGGACTCCGACCACCGTCGCCGACGAATTCGCCGTCTCCAGCGCGTCCCCGAGCCCGCTTCGACGCCCACTGCAACCGCGGTGAGCTACGCCACCGTTTCCCCCTCTTCTCCCCTCGTTCCCTCACCGTAGCTGCATCTCCACCACGGCCGAACCTCCGCCGTCGCCGAGCTCGCCGTCGACGCAGCTCCGGTGACCATTTGGTCACCCCGGCGAGTCCAACGCGTTCACAGAACCCAGTAGAGCATCCCTAGCGCCTCACTTTGCTCGACTTCGAGCTCCAGCACCACTCCCGTGCACGACCGAACCCCGGCGGCCGCAGCCGAGCTCACCGCCGTCAACTCCGGCCACCCCGACCCCAACGGACTCCGCCAAGAGCCGCGGGTCGTCCTCAGCTTCACTCCGGTGGTCGCCGCGTTCCATTTGGTGGCCGAAACGACCAAAACCACTATCGCCGCCGCACTGTTGGTCGCCGCCGGCCAGAACTCCGGCGAGCTGACGTGGCCTAGTTGATTAACCACTAATCCACCACCTACTGACGCTGACAAGTGGGCCCCAGGGCTTAGTCAAAGCTAACCAGCCCGGGGTCAACGCGGGATTAGCCCCTGTGACACTGACGTGTGGACCCCACACGTCAGGTTTGACCCGAGCCAGCCCTGTTGACCTGCTGATGTCACTGTGATGTCAGGCTGACGCAGTAAATGATATTTCTGGATTTAAATTAAATCAGGAAATTCCAGAATATTATTTAAACTTCAAAAATTCATAACTTTTATTCTGTAACTCCAAATTGGACAAATTATATATGAAAAATGATCAGAAAAATCCAATCTATCCATCTGTACTATTTTCATGCATGATCAAACAAGTTAAATTGATGTTTTAATCAGAACAAGAAAAGGCACTTTAAAAGGCCATATTTGAATTTGAAATTTGAATCTTTGATTCAAATTTGCTCAAACCCTTCTGGCTTTAGTTGCATTAGCCCAACACACTCATATTGCCATGTTTCATGCATGCATCATATTGTTGCACATTGTTTGGTGATGCTGTGTATCGTTATCCTTTGCGACAGGATCTGTCCCCGAGGAGTACCGTGATTACCCTAACGAAGAATCGTATCCGTGCAACGAACCATCAGGCAAGCAACCAACCATTTGATCATATCGATACAATCCCATGTTCTCGCTCCTGCTCTCTTTTACTGCATTAAGACAACGCGATTCAAACTGCTGTGTGCTACGGTAGTTGAACCCATTTCCTCTGCATGACCTGTCATTGCCACAGTAACTAGATGAAACCCACTAGCATGTGTAGGAGTTGATTGAGCCATATGTATGTGTTGTTCCTACCTTGCTATGCCTGCTATGCTTAGAGTCGTGTCAGGTCTGGTTCATCTGGGTGATGGGCTAGAGTGAAATGATTATGTCGGTAATGAGAGTGGTGTGGTGAACACGATTTGGTAAAGGTATCGATGAGAGGCCATGTAGGAGTACATGGTGGGTTGTTTCATTGAAGCCGACCTTAAGCACTGAGATCTGTATGTGTGATTTAAGAATCAGCTACTACCATGCATTGGGCCCGAAACCAATGGACCCTCTCGACTTCTTATTCACCCTAGTTCTCCGTCCAGGAGTTGCAAGTAGTTTCTGGTGTTTGTAGCCTACTGGAGGCCGTGGACAGCGCTGACCGTAGGGGTGGGCTGTGATGCGGTAGGTACGTGGCCGGGTGTACCGAATACCCGTTAGGTATCTCGGGAACCCTGTTCACATCGTTCGGGGCCGTATGGGAAACCTCGGCCGGACTCCCTGCGGATGGAACCTGAATAGGCGATAAACCTGGACTGGAGGCTTAGGTGATTAGGTAGGTCGTGGCCGACACCCACGTTGGGCTTCCGCTTGAAGGTTGCCGAGTACATGTCGTGTAAACGACGGTAAGTGGTGAGAGCGTGTATGAAGAAGTACCCCCTGCAGGGTTAACATGATCTATTCGAATAGCCGCGTCCGCGGTAAAGGACTACTTGGTTGCCTATACAGTTCATAGACAAGTAAATGGAAACTATTAAAAGCCTCAAGATAAGTGTGAGTGCCGAGGATGGCTCTTCCGTAGGAAGACGGAGGTGGATCCTCGGTAGTGTATTGAAGTGGTGAGTAGTGGACTCGTGTGCGCAAAACTATTTCAAATTGGAGTATCGTAGGATAGTCTAGCCAAGAGTCAAAGCTGGCTTGCTGCAATAACTCCACCAACCCTTCTTGATACTATGCATGTATGTAGGATCTGATGTAAGTCTTGCTGAGTACCTTTGTACTCATGTTGCTATAATCTACATTTTTACAGAAGACGCTGCAACCCCTTCTGATGGGTTCTATGTAGACGTTGACATCAACGAGTAGGCTAAAGACCCAGGTGGTGACCCTGAGCTTGTGAAGGACCACGTAGTATAGCTAGGCTTTCCAAGCCTCTTTTATTTTACTAGTTGTCTGTACTCAGACAAGTTACTTCCGCTGTTGGCTTGTATGATTGTATGACTTGTATGTTGGGTCGTGAGACCCGTACCTTTGTGTGTATGTTATGTATGGCTCTCTGAGCCTTAAATAAAGTACTTGTGTCGTAGAGTCATGTTGTGATGCTTCGTTGTATTTGCACATATCGAGCATATTGTGTGTATGATTGAAATGCTTGGTATGTGTGGGATCTGACTATCTAGTTGTTTATCTTTAGTAGCCTCTCTTACCGGGAAATGTCTCCTAGTGTTACCGCTGAGCCATGGTAGCTTGCTACTGCTCTGGAACACTTAGGCTGGCCGGCATGTGTCCTTCTTCGTTCCTGTGTCTGTCCCTTCGGGGAAATGTCACGCATTGAGTACCGGAGCCCTGTTAGCCCGCTACAGCCCGGTTTACCGGAGTCCTGCTAGCCCAGTGCTACAGCCCGGACCCACTTGCTGATGACCGACACGTTCGAAGCTGGGTCATGGATGCCTGTCCCTGTAAGTCTGTGCCACTTTGGGTTTACGACTAGTCATGTCAGCCCGGGCTCTTTATCATATGGATGCTAGCGACACTATCATATACGTGAGCCAAAAGGCGCAAACGGTCCCGGGAAAAGGTAAGACGACACCCGTGGGGATACCGTGCGTGAGGCCGCAAAGTGATATGAGGTGTTACCAGCTAGATCGATGTGACATCGAGTCGGGGTCCTGACACGGACCTGGATGCCCATATTGGTTCCTACATATTCTACGAAGATCTTTATCGGTCAGACCACATAACAACATATGTTGTTCCCTTTGTCATCGGTATGTTACCATCCCGAGATTCGATCGTCGGTATCCAATACCTAGTTCAATCTCGTTACCGGCAAGTCTCTTTACTCGTTCCGTAATACATCATCTCGCAACTAACTCATGAGTTGCAATGCTTGCAAGGCTTAAGTGATGTGCATTACCGAGAGGGCCCAGAGATACCTCTCCGACATTCGGAGTGACAAATCCTAATCTCGAAATACGCCAACTCAACAAGTACCTTTGGAGACACCTGTAGAGCACCTTTATAATCACCCAGTTACATTGTGACGTTTGGTAGCACACAAAGTGTTCCTCCGGTAAACGGGAGTTGCATAATCTCATAGTCACAGGAACATGTATAAGTCATGAAGGAAGCAATAGCAACATACTAAACGATCGGGTGCTAAGCTAACGGAATGGGTCATGTCAATCAGATCATTCAACTAATGATGTGATCTCGTTAATGAAGTAACAACCCCTTGTTCATGGTTAGGAAACATAACCATCTTTGATTAACAAGCTAGTCAAGTAGAGGCATACTAGTGACACTCTGTTTGTCTATATATTCACACATGTATTATGTTTCCGGTTAATACAATTCTAGCATGAATAATAAACATTTATCATGATATAAGGAAATAAATAATAACTTTATTATTGCCTCTAGGGCATATTTCCTTCAGTCTCCCACTTGCACTAGAGTCAATAATCTAGATGACATAGTAATGATTCTAACACCCATGGAGTCTTGGTGTTGATCATGTTTTGCTCGTGGAAGAGGCTTAGTCAACGGGTCTGCAACATTCAGATCCGTATGTATCTTGCAAATCTCTATGTCTCCCACCTGGACTAGATCCCGGATGGAATTGAAGCGTCTCTTGATGTGCTTGGTTCTCTTGTGAAATCTAGATTCCTTCGCTAAGGCAATCGCTCCAGTATTGTCACAAAAGATTTTCATTGGACCCGATGCACTAGGTATGACACCTAGATCGGATATGAACTCCTTCATCCAGACTCCTTCATTGGCTGCTTCCGAAGCAGCTATGTATTCCGCTTCACACGTAGATCCCGCCACGACGCTTTGCTTTGAACTGCACCAACTGACAGCTCCACCGTTTAATGTAAACACATATCCGGTTTGTGATTTAGAATCATCCGGATCAGTGTCAAAGCTTGCATCAACGTAACCATTTACGATGAGCTCTTTGTCACCTCCATATACGAGAAACACATCCTTAGTCCTTTTTAGGTACTTCAGGATGTTCTTGACCGCTGTCCAGTGATCCACTCATGGATCACTTTGGTACCTCCCTGCTAAACTTATAGCAAGGCACACATCAGGTCTGGTACACAGCATTGCATACATGATAGAGCCTATGGCTGAAGCATAGGGAACATTTTTCATTTTCTCTCTATCTTCTGCAGTGGTCGGGCTTTGAGTCTTACTCAACTTCACACCTTGCAATACAGGCAAGAACCCTTTCTTTGCTTGATCCATTTTGAACTTCTTCAAAACTTTGTCAAGGTATGTGCTTTATGAAAGTCCAATTAAGCGTTTGATCTATCTCTATAGATCTTAATGCCCAATATGTAAGCAGCTTCACCGAGGTCTTTCATTGAAAAACTTTTATTCAAGTATCCCTTTATGCTATCCAGAAATTCTATATCATTTCCAATCAATAATATGTCATCCACATATAATATTAGAAATGCTATAGAGCTCCCACTCACTTTCTTGTAAATACAGGCTTCTCCAAAAGTCTGTATAAACCCAAATGCTTTGATCACACTATCAAAACATTTATTCCAACTCCGAGAGGCTTGCACCAGTCCATAAATGGATCACTGGAGCTTGCACACTTTGTTAGCTCCCTTTGGATCGATAAAACCTTCTGGTTGCATCATATACAACTCTTCCTCCAGAAATCCATTCAGGAATGCAGTTTTTACATCCATTTGCCAAATTTCATAATCATAAAATGCGGCAATTGCTAACATGATTTGGACAGACTTAAGCATCACTACGGGTGAGAAGGTCTCATCGTAGTCAACTCCTTGAACTTGTCGAAAACCTTTTGCAACAAGTCGAGCTTTGTAGACAGTAACATTACCGTCAGCGTCAGTCTTCTTCTTGAAGATCCATTTATTCTCAATTGCTTGCCGACCATCGGGCAAGTCAACCAAAGTCCATACTTTGTTCTCATACATGGATCCCATCTTAGATTTCATGGCTTCAAGCCATTTTGCGGAATCTGGGCTCACCATCGCTTCTTCATAGTTTGTAGGTTCATCATGATCTAGTAGCGTGACTTCCAGAATAGGATTACCGTACCACTCTGGTGCAGATCTTACTCTGTTTGACCTATGAGGTTCTGTATTAACTTGATCTGAAGTTCTATGATCATCATCATCAACTTCCTCACTAGTTGGTTTTGACGTCACAGAAACCGGTTCCTGTGATGTATTATTTTCCAACAAGGGAAAAGGTATAGTTACCCCATCAAGTTCTACTTTCCTCCCACTCACTTCTTTCGAGAGAAACTCCTTCTCTAGAAAGGATCCATTCTTAGCAACGAATGTCTTGCCTTCGGATCTATGATAGAAGGTGTACCCAACTGTCTCCTTTGGGTATCCTATGAAGACACATTTCTCCGATTTGGGTTCGAGCTTATCAGGTTGAAGCTTTTTCACATAAGCATCGCAGCCCCAAACTTTAAGAAACGACAACTTTGGTTTCTTGCCAAACCATAGTTCATAAGGTGTCGTCTCAACGGATTTTGATGGTGCCCTATTTAACGTGAATGTGGCCGTCTCTAAAGCATAACCCCAAAACGATAGCGGTAAATCTATAAGAGACATCATAGATCGCACCATATCAAGTAAAGTACGATTACGACGTTCGGACACACCATTACGCTGTGGTGTTCCGGGTGGCGTGAGTTGCGAAACTATTCCACATTGTTTTAAGTGTAGACCAAACTCGTAACTCAAATATTCTCCTCCACGATCAGATCGTAGAAACTTTATTTTCTTGTTACGATGATTTTCAACTTCACTCTGAAATTCTTTGAACTTTTCAAATGTTTCAGACTTATGCTTCATTAAGTAGATATACCCATATCTGCTTAAATCATCTATGAAGGTGAGAAAATAACGATATCCGCCACGAGCCTCAACATTCATCGGACCACATACATCTGTATGTATGATTTCTAACAAATCTGTTGCTCTCTCCATAGTACCGGAGAACGGTGTTTTGGTCATCTTGCCCATGAGGCACGGTTCGCAAGTAGCAAGTGATTCATAATCAAGTGGTTCCAAAAGACCATCAGTATGGAGTTTCTTCATGCGCTTTACACCGATATGACCTAAACGGCAGTGCCACAAATAAGTTGCACTATCATTATCAACTCTGCATCTTTTGGCTTCAACACTATGAATATGTGTATCACTACTATCGAGATTCATCAAAAATAGACCACTCTTCAAGGGTGCATGACCATAAAAGATATTACTCATATAAATAGAACAACCATTATTCTCTGATTTAAATGAATAACCGTCTCGCATCAAACAAGATCCAGATATAATGTTCATGCTCAACGCTGGCACCAAATAACAATTATTTAGGTCTAATACTAATCCTGAAGGTAGATGTAGAGGTAGCGTGCCGACCGCGATCACATCGACTTTGAAACCATTTCCCACGCGCATCGTCACCTCGTCCTTTGCTAGTGTTCGCTTAATCCGTAGTCCCTGTTTCGAGTTGCAAATATTAGCAACAGAACCAATATCAAATACCCAGGTGCTACTACGAGCTCTAGTAAGGTACACATCAATAACATGTATATCACATATACCTTTGTTCACCTTGCCATCCTTCTTATCCGCCAAATACTTGGGGCAGTTCCACTTCCAGTGACCAGTCTGCTTGCAGTAGAAGCACTCAGTTTCAGGCTCAGGTCTAGACTTGGGTTTCTTCTCTTGAGCAGCAACTTGTTTGCTGTTCTTCTTGAAGTTCTCCTTCTTCTTCCCTTTGCCCTTTTTCTTGAAACTAGTGGTCTTGTTGACCATCAACACTTGATGCTCCTTCTTGATTTCTACCTCCACAGCCTTTAGCATTGCGAAGAGCTCGGGAATCGTCTTATCCATCCCTTGCATATTATAGTTCATCACGAAGCTCTTGTAGCTTGGTGGAAGTGATTGGAGAATTCTGTCAATGACGCTATCATCCGGAAGAGTAACTCCCAGTTGAATCAAGTGATTACAATACCCAGACATCTTGAGTATGTGCTCACTGACAGAACTATTCTCCTCCATCTTGCAGCTATAGAACTTATTGGAGACTTCGTATCTCTCAATCCGGGCATTCTTCTGGAATATTAACTTCAACTCCTGGAACATCTCATATGCTCCATGACGTTCAAAACGTTGTTGAAGTCCCGGTTCTAAGCCGTAAAGCATGGCACATTGAACTATCGAGTAGTCATCAGCTTTGCTCTGCCAGACGTTCTTAACGTCGTCAGTTGCATCAACAGCAGGCCTGGCACCCAGCGGTGCTTCCAGGACGTAATTTTTTTGTGCAGCAATGAGGATAATCCTCAAGTTATGGACCCAGTCCGCGTAGTTGCTACCATCATATTTCAACTTAGCTTTCTCAAGGAACGCATTAAAATTCAACGGAACAACAGCACGGGCCATCTATCTACAATCAACATAGACAAGCAAGATACTATCAGGTACTAAGTTCATGATAAATTTTAAGTTCAATTAATCATATTACTTAAGAACTCCCACTTAGACAGACATCTCTCTAGTCATCTAAGTGATCACGTGACCCAAATCAACTAAACCATAACCGATCATCACGTGAGATGGAGTAGTTTTCAATGGTGAACATCTTATGTTGATCATATCTACTATATGATTCACGCTCGACCTTTCGGTCTCCGTGTTCCGAGGCCATATCTGCATATGCTAGGCTCGTCAAGTTTAACCTGAGTATTCTGCGTGTGCAAAACTGGCTTGCACCCGTTGTAGATGGACGTAGAGCTTATCACACCCGATCATCACGTGGTGTCTGGGCACGACGAACTTTGGCAACGGTGCATACTCAGGGAGAACACTTCTTGATAATTTTAGTGAGAGATCATCTTAAAATGCTACCGTCAATCAAAGCAAGATAAGATGCATAAAGGATAAACATCACATGCAATCAATATAAGTGATATGATATGGCCATCATCATCTTGTGCTTGTGATCTCCATCTCTGAAGCACCATCATGATCACCATTGTCACCGGCGCGACACCTTGATCTCCATCGTAGCATCGTTGTCGTTTACACCATCTATTGCTTCTACGACTATCGCTACCGCTTAGTGATAAAGTAAAGCAATTACAGGGCGTTTGCATTTCATACAATAAAGCGACAACCATATGGCTCCTGCCAGTTGTCGATAACTTCGGTTACAAAACATGATCATCTCATACAATAAAATATAGCATCACGTCTTGGCCATATCACATCACAACATGCCCTGCAAAAACAAGTTAGACGTCCTCTACTTTGTTGTTGCAAGTTTTACGTGGCTGCTACGGGCTTAAGCAAGAACCAATCTCACCTACGCATCAAAACCACAACGATAGTTTGTCAAGTTGATGCTGTTTTAACCTTTGCAAGGACCAGGCGTAGCCACACTCGGTTCAACTAAAGTTGGAGAAACTGACACCCGCTAGTCACCTGTGTGCAAAGCATGGCGGTAAAACCAGTCTCGCGTAAGCGTACGCGTAATGTCGGTCCGGGCCGCTTCATCCAACAATACCGCCGAACCAAAGTATGACATGCTGGTAAGCAGTATGACTTATATCGCCCACAACTCACTTGTGTTCTACTCGTGCATATAACATCAAACCATAAAACCTAGGCTCGGATGCCACTGTTGGGGAATGTAGTAATTTCAAAAAATTTCCTACGCACACGCAAGATCATGGTGATGCATAGCAACGAGAGGGGAGAGTGTTGTCTACATACCCTCGTAGAACGAAGCAGAAGCGTTGACGCAACATAGAGGAAGTAGTCGTACGTCTTCCCGGTCCAACCGATCCAAGCACCGTTACTCCGGCACCTCCGAGTTCTTGACACACGTATAGCTCGATGACGCACCCTGAACTCCGATCCAGCAGAGGTACGGGGAGGAGTTTTGTCAGCACAACGGTGTGGAGACGATCTTGATGTTCAACTGTCGCAGGGCTTCGCCTAAGCACCTCTACAATATGACCGAGGTGTAATATTGTGGAGGGGGGCACCGCACACGGCTAAGGAACGATCATGAAGATCAACTTGTGTGTCTATGGGGTGCCCCCCTGCCCCCGTATATAAAGGAGGGAGGGAGGAGGGGGCCGGCCTAAGGGGAGGCGCGCCCTAGGAGGGGGAAACCTACTCCAAGTAGGTTTCCCCCTCCTTTTCCTAATCCAAGAGGGAGGGGGAAGGAAGGAGTGGGAGAGGGGGAAGGCAAGGGCCCCCCCCCTTCCTTGTCCTATTCGGACTCAAGGGGAGGGGGCGCGCCACTTGCCCTGGCCGGCCCCTCTCTTTCTCCAATAGGGCCCATCAAGGCCCATTACTTCCCGGGGGGGTTCCGGTAACCCTCCGGTACTCCGGTTTTCTCCGAAAACTCCCGGAACACTTCCGGTGTCCGAATATAGTCATCCAATATATCAATCTTTATGTCTCGACCATTTCGAGACTCCTCGTCATGTCCATGATCATATCCGGGACTCCGAACAACCTTCGGTACATCAAAATACATAAACTCATAATAAAACTGTCATCGAAACCTTAAGCATGCGGACCCTACGGTTCGAGAACAATGTAGACATGACCGAGACACATCTCCTGTCAATAACCAATAGCGGGACCTGGATGCCCATATTGGTTCCTACATATTCTACGAAGATCTTTATCGGTCAGACCGCATAACAACATACGTTGTTCCCTTTGTCATCGGTATGTTACTTGCCCGAGATTCGATCGTCGGTATCCAATACCTAGTTCAATCTCGTTACCGGCAAGTCTCTTTACTCGTTCCTTAATACATCATCTCGCAACTAACTCATTAGTTGCAATGCTTGCAAGGCTTAAGTGATGTGCATTACCGAGAGGGCCCAGAGATACCTCTCCGACATTCGGAGTGACAAATCCTAATCTCGAAATACGCCAACTCAACAAGTACCTTTGGAGACACCTGTAGAGCACCTTTATAATCACCCAATTACGTTGTGACGTTTGGTAGCACACAAAGTGTTCCTCCGGTAAACGGGAGTTGCATAATCTCATAGTCATAGGAACATGTATAAGTCATGAAGGAAGCAATAGCAACATACTAAACGATCGGGTGCTAAGCTAATGGAATGAGTCATGTCAATCAGATCATTCAACTAATGATGTGATCTCGTTAATCAAATAACAACCCCTTGTTCATGGTTAGGAAACATAACCATCTTTGATTAACAAGCTAGTCAAGTAGAGGCATACTAGTGACACTCTGTTTGTCTATATATTCACACATGTATTATGTTTCCGGTTAATACAATTCTAGCATGAATAATAAACATTTATCATGATGTAAGGAAATAAATAATAACTTTATTATTGCCTCTAGGGCATATTTCCTTCAGTTACTGCGGGCTAGCCAGCTGTCCTCTCCCGCGCAGAAGTGGGTCATGAGTGATGCGAGGGCTGCCATGGATTTCGGCTTTTCCTGTCCTAGGTGCCGGGCCAGCCACTCGTCGCGGATGTTATGTTTGAAGGCTGCGAGGGCCTCCGCATCCGAACAGTCGACGATTTGATTTTTTTGTTAAGAACCGTGTCCAGAACTGTCTGGCCGATTCGTCTGGCTGCTGAATTATGTGGCTTAGGTCATCGGCGTCTGGTGGTCGCACATATGTGCCCTGGAAGTTGTCAAGGAATGCGGCTTCCAGGTCCTCCCAACACCCAATTGACTGTGCTAGCAAGCTGTTAAGCCAATGCCGAGCTGGTCCTTTAAGCTTGAGTGGGAGATATTTGATGGCGTGAAGATCGTCACCGCGGGCCATGTGGATATGAAGGAGATAGTCTTCGATCCAAACCGCGGGGTCCGTTGTGCCATCATAGGATTCAATGTTTACGGGTTTAAACCCTTCAGGGATTTGATGATCCATTACTTCATCTGTGAAGCATAGTGGGTGTGCGGCGCCTCTATATTGGGTAATATCACGACGTAGCTCGAGCGAGCTTTGTCTACTGTGTTCGGCCCGGCCGAAGTTGCTGTATCCGGCGTGACGGTAGTCCTCGCGCATCGTGGGGCGCCCACGTGATCCATACATCGATCTTGATTGTCTTGCCTTGTCCTCCAATATGTCTCGCAAGTCCGGCGCATTCCCCCGTGGCTTCGTGCTTTTCGAGCGTTGCCGGGGTACGGTTCTGGCGGAGGGTCTAGAGGCCTCTCTGTCGCGGCCACGAGGTGGTCGGTCTGCCGTATTGTGCGCTGGTGATGAAGGTTTATATGCCTCCTCCTCTAATCGGGGGAGCAACTTGCGTTTTGGGTAGCTTTTGGAGGGGCGTTCGAGTTCATGCTCTTCGGCCGCAAGGACTTCGGTCCATCTGTCGTCCAGCAGGTCTTGATCAGCTCGAAGCTGTTGCTGCTTTTTCTTTAGGCTGTTCGCCGTGGCCATTAGCCTGCGTTTAAAACACTCTTGTTCGACGGGATCCTCGGGCACGACAAATTCGTCGTCGTTGAGGCTTGCCTCGTCTCCGGAGGGAGGCATGTAATTATCATCCTCTACCTCTTCGTCTGCCACTCTCTCGTGAGGGCTGGGTTCTCCGTCCTCCTGTGCTGAATCTTGCTGGAGGGGGTTGTCTTCGGCACTCTCTGGAGTGTTATTATCTCCGGTGCCGGAATCTCCATTCTTGCTGTGGCGGGATTTAGAGCGGCGCCGCTGACGCCGGCGCTTGGGCTGTTTCTTGGAGGAGCCTTCCTCTGCTGCATCCTCGCCGTTCCCATCCTTTGGGATGTCCACCATGTATATGTCATATGACGAGGTGGTCTTCCAGTGCCCCGTAGGTGCTGGTTCTTGGTCGTCTCCAGCATCGTCGTCCATACCGTCGATGTCTTCGGAGTCGTAATCTAGCATGTCGGTTAGATCGTCGACAGTGGCTACAAAGTGGGTGGTGGGTGGGCTTTGAATTTCTTCGTCGTCCGCATCCCAACCGTCCTAACCGCAGTCCGGCCAGGGCTCTCCTGATAATGAGAGATACTTTAGCGAATTCAGGATGTCACCAAAGGGTGAGTGCTGAAAGATGTCCGCGGCGGTGAACTCCATGATCAGCGCCCAATCGGGTTCGATTGGTAGGGGCGCAGGAGGTTCGGAGTCCGGCGAGGAGTCCGGCACCTCGGAGTCATGAGCTTTACAAGGGACAAAATCAGTATTCGGCTCCATCGCCGTAGAGGTTGCAGCCCCCGAGGCGGTGTCTAACCACCCGTCCTCGATTTGCATGGTCGGCTCCGAACTAAAGGTCGGAGCGGACTCATGTGCGGCCTCCAGGGCACTGTCCGGCAGCAGAGCTAAATCATGCCCATCGTGACAGTGCGGCGTGCTCGGCTGTGGCTCGAATCCTTCGAAGATCAAGTCTTCGCGGATGTCAGCCCTGAAGTTTAGACTTCCAAATCCGACCTGACGGCCACGGGCGTAGCTTTCGATCTGCTCCAGATGGCCAAGCGAATTGGCCCGCAGTGCAAAGCCGCCGAATACGAAGATCTGTCCGGGGAGAAAAGTCTCACCCTAGACTACGTCGTTGTTGATGATCGAAGGAGCCATCAAGCCTATCAGTGACGACACAGAGGAACTCTCAATGAAAGCACCAATGTCGGTGTCAAAATCGGCGGATCTCGGGTAGGGGGTCCCGAACTGTGCGTCTAGGCGGATGGTAACATGAGACAAGGGACACGATGTTTTTACCCAGGTTCGGGCCCTCTTGATGGAGGTAAAACCCTACTCCTGCTTGATTAATATTGATGATATGGGTAGTACAAGAGTGGATCTACGACGAGATCAAGGAGGCTAAACCCTAGAAGCTAGCCTATGGTATGATTGTTGTAATGGTTGTTCGTCCTACGGACTAAAACCCTCCGGTTTATATAGACACCGGAGAGGGCTAGGGTTACACAGAGTCGGTTACAATGGTAGGAGATCTACATATCCGTATTGCCAAGCTTGCCTTCCACGCCAAGGAAAGTCCCATCCGGACACGGGACAAAGTCTTCAATCTTGTATCTTCATAGTCTTGGAGTCCGGCCGATAATGATAGTCCGGCTATCCGGACACCCCCTAGTCCAGGACTCCCTCACTCTCCCTCTCTCCTTGCTGGATCAAGGCATGGGAGACGTCACCGGGCTGTACGTGTGTTGAATGCGGAGGTGCCGTCCGTTCGGCACTAGGATCTCCGGTGATTTGGATCACGACGAGTACGACTCCTTCAACCCCGTTCTCTTGAACGCTTCCGCTTAGCGATCTACAAGGGTATGTAGATGCACTCTCCTTCCCCTCGTTGCTGGTTTCTCCATAGATAGATCTTGGTGACACGTAGGAAAATTTTGAATTTCTGCTACGTTCCCCAACACTCGGTAGTTCTCTTCATGAGGACGCAATTGACGAGAGGCATAAGCAATCACTCTGCGCTCTTGCATTAGGACACCTCCTAATCCTTGACGTGAAGCGTCACAGTAAATGACGAAGTCCTTCTTAGTATCAGGTGGAGCAAGCACTGGGGCAGAAGTCAGCTTGTCTTTGAGTGCCTGGAAACTTTCTTGGCACTTTTCTGTCCGATCGAACTTGACGCCCTTGTGAAGCAGACTAGTCAGGGGCTTGGCGATCTTGGAGAAGTTCTCGACAAATCGACGGCAATAGCTAGCGAGTCCGAGAAAACTTCTGACTTGTTTGACATTCTTCGGAGGAGTCCAATCGAGAATAGCCTGAACTCATTCTGGGTTGACGGCAATACCGTCCTTGGAGATGACATGCCAAAGGTAGGTCACTTCAGGAAGCCAGAATTCACACTTAGAATACTTGGCATATAGTTGATGTTCTCGAAGCTTTTCCAGAACAAGTCAAAGGTGTTCAACATGTTATTCTTTATTCTTCGAATATACCAGGATATCATCCAGATAAACCACAATGAGCTTGTCGAGGTATTCCATGAATATATAGTTCATCAATCGGGAGAACGTTGCTGGAGCATTGGTTAAGCTAAATGACGTGACGGCGTACTCGTATGAACCATAGCGAGTCACGAAAGAAGTCTTGGGAATATCCTCTTCACGATCCCGAATTTGGTGGTAACCCAACCTCAAATTAAGTTTAGAGAATACTGAGGAACCAGCAAGTTGATCATACAGATCGTTTATTCTGGGAAGCGGATATTTGTTCTGAATTGTTGCCTAGTTGATAGGTCGGTAATCCGGGACCAAACGATTAGTTCCATCCTTCTTCTTGACAAAGAGAGAAGGTGCTCCCCAAGCATAGGAACTTGGAAGAATAAAACCCTGACGAAGTGAAGTGTCAATTTCCTCCTTAAGCTCAAGAAGTTCATGCGGCGACATCTTGTAGGGTCGCTTGGCAATAGGAGTTGTGCCAGAAGTCTATGACGAATTCGACAGCTCTAGCAGGGGGTATTCCTGGAAGTTCTTCTGGAAAGACATCTTCAAAGTCACGAACGACTGGAACATCCTCTATTCCCTCAAGAGGTGAAGCATTCAATGCATTTAGAACATATATCTAATTCTCGGCATCCTGAGTTGTTCGGGCTGAGTATTGGACTATCTGGCCAGAAGGGTGAGTGAGCTGGACTGTCTTGGTAGCACAGTCGATCTTAGCACTATGGGTTGTCAACTAGTCCATACCAAGAATGATGTCTATGTTGGACTGTCGAAGTACAATGAGAGAAGTCGAAAAAAGTAGACCTCCAATCTCGATTTGTTTGCAAGGGCATAACATTGTGGTTTGCCACTTGGATCCCAGAGATTGAATCACTAAAGGATTGGGCAAATTTTCCATATCCAACCCATGCAGCTGAGCAAATTGTTGGGACACGAAGGCATGCGATGCTCCTGAATCAAAGAGAACAGAAGCTGGCACTGAATTAACGCGAAGGGTACCCATGACGATTTTTGGGGACTCATGAGCTTCTTCAATCTTGACATGGGTGACTTGACCACAACTCATTGCAGGCGTCTTGGCACTACCACTTCTGGGATGACGATTTTGGCTGCTCTTCTTACGACCAATAGAAGGACACAATGCATTCTGCGGCTGACCCTGGTGACAATCGAGGGTAAGGTGTCCTGGCTGTCTACCCTGAATCATTAGTTGTCTTGACGGCGGAGGCAAACAAGGTGCAACATAAGACGACCTTGGTGTTGGAGCAGGTCGGTGATGAACATTGTGTGGGATCCAGACTCGACATTTCTGAGTAGGCTGACTCAAGGATGGGCCAACATCTCGAGTATGCTTGAGCGACTCCTGGTACCCAGCCATACCAGTTTCAGTTCAGAAAGCTTGGCTGTTGAGCGTCGCAAAGTCTGCGCAATCATGAGCAACAAGAGCGAGCTTTATATTGGGACGCAGTCCTTCACGGAATTTCTCCTTCTTGCGAGCGTCAGTGCAGACGCATCTGCAGCATAGCGAGATAATTCAAGGAATTTCCTCTGATATTCATCCACAGTCATTGTGCCCTATGAGAGTTTGCGGAACTCCTTCTTGTTCTAGTCCATCAGACCTTGAGGAATTTGTCGTGCACGGAAGGCTAACTGAAATTCCTGCCAAGTGGTTACAGTCTCTGCAGACAACATACCCTTGTGGCTTTCCCACCATTGAGAAGCTGGACCCTTCAAGTGGAATGTCGCAAAGGTGACGTAAGTGGCAGGGGCAACATTAGTTGACTCCATCTCAAACAGGATGTCATGAAGCCAATCATCAGCATCCATAGGATTGGCGGAGTTGTGGAAAATGGACGGGTTGAGACGCATGAATTCTTGCATTGTTATTGGGGTAGGCTGTTGATGAGCATTCTGGTTCGGAAGCTGGGCCATTATCCTAGTCATAAACTGACGATTCAGCTCAAACTGCTGCATCATTGCGGCAATATAGGGTGGAGGTGGAGGATCGTCAGCCATCCTGCTAAAAACATCAGGAAGCAGTTTAATAGGGGGGTGGAGCAAGTGTAAGGAGTCATTCATGATGTAACTTGAACAATGAGCAAAGGCGCAGTATGTACAAAACAGTAGTCATTAAAGACATACAGATACATATACAAAGCCAACTATACGTTGATAGTAGGAGTTCGATCAAGAGGATCATCCTAGACATACTAGGCGGCACACATGCACGCGATGGAAGGATACAACAACGAGACATAGCAAAGGCTACATCATCGTTGGAGAAAACCACTAGAGCAAGGAATCTGCAGGGGACGATGCAGGGTTCCCTCGATAAAAGGACCCTACGGCCTGTGAACAAAGTGAAGCAGATCCTGGCTCTCAATTCAAGAAAGGCATAATACATATCTCGGGGTGGATGTGATCACGTGAACCTAGGGTAGAGTTAGGAAAACCATTTAACCCAAATGGAAGAGAGATTAGAGTCCCAGGGTAAAGGTCGAGGAGTAAATGATCCTAATACCACCCAATGACGATGTGGGCCTGTAAGCCACAAAGCCATGTTAGTAAAACAGTTTTTTCAAACACTAGACTCAACTTCAGCCCAGGAATTGGAAAGGGGGATCCTACAGGCAGTCGGCTCTGATACCAACTTGTGACGCCCCGATTCAATCATACACTAATTATACACGCAAATGTGTACGATCAAGATCAGGGACTCACGGGAAGATATCACAACACAACTCTAGACACAAATAAAATAATACAAGCTTTATACTACAAGCCAGGGGCCTCGAGGGCTCAAATACATAGCTTGATACACAAGAGTCAGCGGAAGCAACAATATCTAAGTATAGACATAAGTTAAACAAGGATGCCTTAAGAAGGCTAGCACAAAAGCAACAACGATCGAAGAGGCAAGGCCTCCTGCCTGGGACCTCCTAACTACTCCTGGTAGTCGGAGGCCTCCACGTAGTAGCATCCATCGGTGGTGGCATCTGGCTCCAGGGATCCATCATCTGGTTGCATCAATCGGAAAGAAGAAAGAAGGGGGGAAAATGGGTAGCAAAGCAACCGTGAGTACTCATCCAAAGTACTCGCAAGCATCAGATCTATACTAAGTATGCACTGGTATCAAATGGAAGGTTTGTATCTATGGACTGAACTACAGAATGCCAGAATAGAGGGGAAGGCCTAGCCTATCAAAGACTAGCATCTTCAAGCGGCTCCAAGCATCTTGCAGCATGTAGAAGAGTAAAGAATAGCAGTTCATAATTATCAAACATGTTGTAACATTAACGCTCAGAGATCCTTCCTCGACTCCCTGCGAGAACGCAATCTCGGAGCCACATATTCATCACATGTCTCAAGTATCCATTTCTAGTTATATAAGACCAGGATACATTTCTGAACATCCATTACCGTGGACGATATTCGAATATATATCTACCCTGCAGGGGTGCACCACGTTACCCAACACACTTGATCACTCTGGCCAGACACACCTTTCTGGGGTCAATGCCCGGCCTCAGAAGATCAACATGTCGCAACCCTACTGTCGGTGTCAAAACCGGCGGATCTCGGGTAGGGGGTCCCGAACTGTGCATCTAGGCGGATGGTAACAGGAGACAAGGGACACAATGTTTTACCCAGGTTCGGGCCCTCTTGATGGAGGTAAAACCCTACGTCCTGCTTGATTAATATTGATGATATGGGTAGTACAAGAGTGGATCTACCACGAGATCAAGGAGTATAAACCCTAGAAGCTAGCCTATGGTATGATTGTTGTAATGTATGTTGTATCCTACGAACTAAAGCCCTCCGGTTTATATAGGCACCAGAGAGGGCTAGGGTTACACAGAGTCGGTTACAATGGTAGGAGATCTACATATCCGTATCGCCAAGCTTGCCTTCCACACCAAGGAAAGTCACATCCGGACACGGGACGGAGTCTTCAATCTTGTATCTTCGTAGTCTTGGAGTCCGGTGGACGATGATAGTCCGGCTGTCCGGACACCCCCTAGTCCAGGACTCCCTCAGTAGTCCCTGAACCGGGCTTCAATGACGATAAGTCCGGCACGTACAATGTTCGGCATTGCAAGGCAGGTTCCTCCTTCGAATAATCCAGAGAAGATCATGAACACCAGGATAGTGTCCGGCTCTGCAAAATAAATTCCACATTCCACCGTAGAGAGAATAAAATGTACACAAGCTCAATCTGCTGACGTATTTTGCGGCATGACATCACACCACTACCAAGTCTTTACTTGAATCGCTTTTTATTATACCACCTCAGCACGTTTAGCGAAGTGGTTTCCTTGGCACGTCTTGTCGAAGCAGAGATCGTGTTCCCCCTATTCCGGGATTCTCATCAATACGGACGTGGGTAACCCAACCGCGCCATTGATGGTGGCGCTTGGGAGATAAGCGAGTTTTACCAGGCTAGTGGGGGACGCATAGTCTTCGCCTGCCTATATATAAGGGATAAGGATTCACCTTTTCACCCACGCCTTCTTCCTCCTTTGCTTATCCACCTCCGCGCACTCAAGCTCCAGCGCCCAAGTTCGCGCATCTTGTCTCAACCTTCTCCGACCATGTCCGGAGGGGGAGGCAAATGGTTGGCTTCCACCGTTAAGGAGGAGCATATCACAAAGCTGCGCAGCGCCGGATACCTTTC
This sequence comes from Triticum aestivum, assembly GCF_018294505.1. Classification (NCBI taxonomy): domain Eukaryota; kingdom Viridiplantae; phylum Streptophyta; class Magnoliopsida; order Poales; family Poaceae; genus Triticum; species Triticum aestivum. The sequence continues at coordinate 136,049,601 of NC_057810.1, read as the reverse complement.
CGGCGACATCGCGCACCGGCTGCCCGACGAGGGGCAGCTCATCCCTACCCCCGGGCCCCATGAGAGGGTCGTTTTCCTTCCCCACTTCCTCCGCGGACTAGGCTTTCCACTTCACCCCTTTGTCCGGGGGCTCATGTTCTACTATGGCATGGATTTCCACAATCTGGCGCCGAACTTCATCCTCAACATCTTGGCGTTTATCGTCGTGTGCGAGGCTCTCCTCTGCATCCGGCCTCACTTCGGCTTGTGGCTCAAGACCTTCAACGTCAAGCCGAAGGTAGTGAAGGGCACGCAGGTGGAGTGCGGAGGCGCCATGTTGGCAAGATGCCCAACGTCCTCTGGTTCGAAGGGGCCTTCGTGGACTCCGTCAAGGGGTGGCAATCGGGGTGGTTCTACATCACCGAGCCGTGCGACCCTACGTGGGTGGCGAACCCTGAGTTTAGATCTGGTATCCCCATGCAGCTCACCTCCTGGAAAGAGAAGGGCTTGCTGTGGGGTAATTTGATGGAGCTGACGGGACTCCGAGCCTGTATCCAGAAGCTGGTGAACAAGAAGCTCAGGCTCGTCGACGTGGTCCAAGTCATGCTCGTCCGCCGGATTCTCCCATGCCAAGAACGGGCATTCAATCTGTGGGAGTTCGATCCGGAACAGCACCAGGCGCTGAGCGGGCTCTTTGACACGACGTACAAAGGCGCCTGGAGGATGCTGTTTAAGGGCATCGAAGCCCCCGCATCCGCGACGGAAGATCGCGGATTTCACTTGCAGCATCCGGCTGACGAGGTAAGTGATTCTACCCCTTTACGGGACACTTATTGTAAATAGATTGATTCTAAGAGGGTTTCAATTTCCCTTTTCCTCTGACAGGAATGGATGAAGAAGGCCGAGCAGCTCATCTGCCCGGCTCCCATGCCAGAAGACCCAGTGGGTGCCCGTCTAGCGGGGCTGCTGGTTCCGGCACCGCATGTGGTGCCGGAGAAGAAGGCCAAGAAGGCGGCCACGGGCACTTGAAAGAGTTCCCGTTATCAGGCGTCCCCCGAAGACGAGGAGGAAGAAGGCTCTCTCCCGGAGGGGGGAGAGAGGAAAAGGAAGGCTTCCCCAACAGGGGAGGCCGAAGGTTCCAAGAGGGGGAGAACTCTGCCAACACCGACGTTGGCGACGAGGAGTGGCCTTCAAGGGCCAGGCCTCCGGCGAGATCGTAAGTATCCGGATCCCTGATATGCAATTTCTTTTGTGTCACATAGTGTCCTACTGATGCCGCATTTTGCCCGCAGTCCGGCCGATGATGATCTCCCCGCTTCATCGAGCGGGTCGTTGGACCCGTCGGATGTGGATTCCCTTCCGACTGCCTCCACCCCCCGCGCCGATGAGGACGCCGAGGTGGGATCCCAGAAAGGGACCCATCAGGAGGAGGCTCCGAAGGCGCCGCAAGGCAGCCTCCCGGACTTTGCGCCGGACTCTACGCCGGAACCTGCAGTGGTTCCAGAGTCCGGCAGGCGGCCCCTCCGAAAGAAGGGCAAGACCGTGACGCCGGCGACCGCCGTCCAACCGGAGGCGCCGGACAACTTGCTGGAGGCGCTTAAAGGCGCTTCCATCGAGGAAGAACACCGCACTGTTATGAGTGCGGTGATTCAGAAGGTTCAGCTCGGCAAGAGCGGGCTGACCGAAGCCTGCAGTAGCCTTCTAACAGGCTTTGAAGTAAGAAGTTAAAATTATGTAATGTAATACCGCATAGACAGTAGCCCCTGATGCTCGGTTCGGTGTTAGGAAAGAAAAGCCAGACTGAGGATCTAAAAAGATATTCGCAGGTTGCTAATAAATTATGTCAATATGGGTTTGCAGGCTGTGCTGCTGACCTCTGCCGCACTGACTGCGGAGGTTGGTGCATTAAAGCAAGATCTCGAGCGGTCCGAGCGAGAGCTCGGCCATGCCAAGAGGCAGCTCGAGGATAAAGAAGGTGAGTAGCCCCACTTTGAATTTTTACCTTACAGAAAGGATTTTGGTTGCAATAAAATTAACAAGGATAATACGTGTACTGCAGGGGCCACAAACGAGGTGGCAGCCCTGAAGGAGGCTGTGTCCGTGGCCGAACGCAGTGCGGCCGCGGAACGGGCAGAGCGAGAAAAGCAGGAGGTTACAGGTGGCGGCAGTGCAGCAAGAGCTCCAGGCTCTCATGGAGAAGCATGAGAGTTTGGAGCGCGACTCCAAGAGTCGAGAGTCCGAGCTCGCCTCGGCTCTCGAAAGTGCCAAGTCCGCCAAGGCCGAGGCCCGTAAGGCCCTTCAGGAGGTTGAAGATGTGAAGAAGATAGCGGTGGGTAAGGCATTTTTCATGCAAAGCAAGCATGTTAATGTAAACTACCTGATACTTACCCGCATTCGGAGCTCTCCAGGGGCGTTTGCAGATCTGCCGTGCAGTGTATCCGATGCCGCCGCATTCTACCGTGGCGAGGAGGGGAGCTCAATGGAGAAGGTCTTCTGGTCTCAGTACACTGAGGCCGGCCATCCGGTGCCCCCAAGCGACCAGCTGAAGCAGCTGGTCGAGCTCCACAAGGTAGCTGAGGAGGCCCCATGAAGGGCCTTATAGTCCGGCTGTGGCCTGGACAGGCCGTGCCTGGGAGCTACTTCGGCCTCGTGCGGCGGCTGGTGGATGCGTGCCCCTGGGTGGATGTCATCAAGCGCTCCGCCTGTATTGAAGGTGCTCGTCGGGCCCTTGCCCGCGCAAAGGTGCACTGGGGCAGGCTGGATGCGGAGAAGCTTCTTACTGACCCGCCGCCAGCGGGCAAGGAGTATCGTACGCCCGAAATGTACTATAAGACTGTCCTGAAGGGTGCCCACAATATTGCGGATGAGTGCCCCAGAGATGTAATTATTGAGTGAAAACTTGCTATGTATTATCCCGTGCGCTGAAAACTTTGTTCATATGCGCTACGCAACGCTTGTTTAATTTAAAATATTACCTTCTGTGTGACCGTTTATAAAATCTAAGAGATGGCAAGTCGTTGGCTTCGGCCCCCAAGCCACGAGTGCTGGGGTGTTCGGGATAAACTTGAGCACTCTTGTTCCCATTTTTGGGTCCATCTAGGGAGGCGCTCAACACAACGAACAAGGCAACCGGACTTATAATGCTTGAACACTCTCACTTAGCCATAGAATTTTACAATTTTAAATTTCGGCGAAGCCCCTAGTATTCGGAAGACCGAATTCGGGGCGCTATCCATGCCTTCGTCGGACATTATCTGGAACTTCGCTCGAAGCGGCATGAGTCTTTAGGGACCCGAAAAGACCTCTCGAACAGCGACCAGTCTCTCGCCTTATCATGCCGGTCAGTTTTAGCTTTCTCCACTGAGGCGCTCGCGCGGCTCAACCGGGGCGCAATCACAGTGGTTCTCCCAGTGCCACCTTAGCTGACAGAACGGAACGTAAGGCACCAAAACGTGGGAGCCGGGCAAACCCAACTATTGACCCAAGACATGATTCGGAGCCGATTCATATAATGCTATAAGTTCGGGGTGCCGCACTTGTGAAAGTGTTCGGACTTATCACACCATAATGCGGGGAACATAAGCCCCTGGTGTATTCGGCCGTACCAGTAATATACGGGTGCGAGATGTCTGTAATGAACATATGTGTAAAGTAATGCAATAACAGGCAAAAAATGCTACATTATTTATTTAAAGAATTCTGCTATAAGTGCGGAATGATACAAATAGTGCGGTAAGCAAGGGATTAGACTAATCAAACATGTCCCCCTCCAGGGATGTGCTGCGGACTGGCGGGTATAATCAAATTTAATGCTCGTAATTGAGACCACCTGAGTGTTTATCACAGTCTTCTTTCTTCCCTGGCTGTTGCATCGTGAATTCGGCAGGTTCACCGCCGGACAGGGCCTCTGGTGATCGGAGTCCTATGCACATAAAGAAAGAAAATAATAACAAAAAGGAGTGACACACTTGTGAGCCCCTGGTGTGGTCGAGCCGCACTCTGGGTCTGTTGTGGTAGTACCCCTTCCCCTAGGTCCATGGTATCTCCAGAGCGTAGTGATGTACACGGGGGGTTGGTCTTGCAATTATGCAAGGGCTGGGGTTGGGTCCGCATTGCTACGCGTGCTCGGAACGTGCCAGGTGGTCTTGGTTGATGTTGCTCCGGGCGCGTTTGGCCGTGTCCGGCCGTTTAACGGCCGGACTCGAGTATTGCCTTAAAAGGCTGCTCTATACTTCTGCCGCGAGAGTCGTTGTGTGTTCCTCCGTTCGGAGGGAGCGTTCCGTATTTCCGTTGACCGTAATGACTCCGCGAGGGCCTGGCATCTTGAGCTTGAGGTATGCGTAATGCGGTACCGCGTTGAACTTTGTAAACGTGGTTCGTCCGAGCAGGGCGTGATAGCCACTGCGGAATGGGACTATGTCGAAGATTAACTCCTCGCTCCGGAAATTGTCCGGGGATCCGAAGACCACTTCTAGTGTGACTGAGCCTATACAATTGGCCTCAACACCTGGTATGACGCCTTTGAAAGTCGTCTTTGTAGGTTTAATCCTTGAGGGGTCTATGCCCATCTTGCGCACTATATCCTGCTAAAGTAGGTTCAGGCTACTGCCACCGTCCATCAGGACTCTCGTGAGGTGAAATCCATCGACGATTGGGTCTAAAACCAATGCGGCGAATCCGCCATGGCGGATACTGGTCGGATGATCTCTTTGATCGAAAGTGATCGGGCAAGAGGACCATGGATTGAACTTAGGGGCGACTGGCTCCATCGCATATACGTCCCTTAGCGCACGCTTTCGTTCCCTCTTGGGTATATGGGTTGCGTATATCATGTTCACCGTCCGCACTTGTGGGGGGAAACCCTTCTGTCCTCTATTGTTTGGTGGTCGGGTCTCTTCGTCGTCATTGCTGTGCAGCCCCTTGTCATTGTTTTCGGCAATTAACTTGCCTGCCTGCTTGAACACCCAACAATCTCTGTTGGTGTGATTAGCTGGCTTTTCAGGGGTGCCATGTATCTGGCATGAGCGGTCGAGTATTCGGTCCAAATTGGACGGACCCGGAGTGGTTCTTTTGAATGGCTTCTTCCGCTGACCGGGTTTAGAGCCTCGGAATCCGGCGTTGACTGCCGTATCCTCCTTGTCGTCGCCGTTAATGCGGCGTTTATTTTTGATTCGACGCGACCTGCCATTATGGTCCTTGGTATCCGGACTACCAGAATTTTTACTCAGGTTGTTGCTGCGAGCTAGCCAGCTATCCTCTCCCGCACAGAAACGGGTCATTAATGATGTGAGGGCTGCCATGGATTTTGGCTTTTCCTGTCCTAGGTGCCGGGCTAGCCATTCATCGCGGATGTTATGCTTGAAGGCTGCGAGGGCCTCTACATCCGGACAGTCGACGATTTGATTTTTCTTTGTGAGGAACCGTGTCCAGAATTGTCTGGCCGATTTGTCTGGCTGTTGAATTATGTGGCTTAGGTTATCGGCGTCTGGTGGTCGCACATATGTGCCCTGGAAGTTGTCGAGGAATGCGCCTTCCAGGTCTTCCCAACACCCAATTGACTCTGCGGGCAAGCTATTAAGCCAATGCGGAGCTGGTCCTTTAAGCTTGAGTGGGAGATACTTGATGGCGTGGAGATCGTCGTCGCGGGCCATATGGATGTGAAGGAGATAATCTTCGATCCAAACCGCGGGGTCTGTTGTGCCATCGTAGGATTCAATGTTTACGGGTTTAACCCTTCAGGGATTTGATGATCCATTACTTCGTCAGTGAAGCATAGCGGGTGTGCGGCGCCTCTATATTGAGCAATATTACGACGTAGCTCGAGAGAGCGTTGTCTGCTGTGTTCGGCCCGGCCGGAGTTATTGTATCTGGTGCGACGGTATTTGTCGTGGGTCGTGGGGCGCCCACATGATCCATAGATGGATCTGGATTGCCTTGCTTTGTCCTCCAATATATCTCGCAAGTCCGGCGCGTTCCCTCTTGGCTTCGTACTTTTGGAGCGATGCCGGGTACGGTCTTGGTCGAGGGCCTAGATGCCTCTCTGTCTCGGCCACGGGGTGGTCGGTCGGCCGTATTATGCGCTGGCGATGAAGGTATGTATGTTTCCTCCTCTAGTCGGGGGAGCAACTTGCGTCTTGGGTAGCTTTTGGAGGGGCGTTCGAGTTCATACTCTTTGGCCGCGAGGACCTCGGTCCATCGATCGGCCAGCAGATCCTGATCAGCTTGAAGCTGCTGCTGTTTTTTCTTTAGGCTATTTTCCGTGGCGATAAGCCTACGTTTAAAACGCTCTTGTTCGACGGGATCCTCGGGCACGACGAATTCGTCGTCGTTGAGGCTTGCCTCGTCTTTGGAGGGAGGTATATAATTATCATCCTCGACCTCTTCGTCTGCCGACCTCTCATGAGGGCTTGCTTCTGCATCCTCCTGCGCTGAATCTTGCTGGAGGGGATTATCTTCGGCACTCTCTAGGGTATTATTATCTCCTGTGCCTGAATCTCCATTCTTGCTGTGCCGGGATTTAGAGCGGCGCCACTGACGCCGGCGCTTGGGTTGTTTCATTGAGGAATCTGCCTCCGCTGCTTCTTCGCCGTCCCCCTCTTTTGGGGTGTCCACCTGAAAAAAATATGCCCTAGAGGCAATAATAAAGTTATTATTTATTTCCTTATAATCATGATAAATGTTTATTATTCATGCTAGAATTGTATTAACGGAAACATAATACATGTGTGAATACATAGACAAACAAAGTGTCACTAGTATGCCTCTACTTGACTAGCTCGTTAATCAAAGATGGTTATGTTTCCTAACCATGAACAATGAGTTGTTATTTGATTAACGAGGTCACATCATTAGTTGAATTATCTGATTGACATGACCCATTCCATTAGCTTAGCACACGATCGTTTAGTATGTTGCTACTGCTTTCTTCATGACTTATACATGTTCCTATGACTATGAGATTATGCAACTCCCGTTTGCCGGAGGAACACTTTGGGTGCTACCAAACGTCACAACGTAACTGGGTGATTATAAAGGAGCATTCCAGGTGTCACCAAAGGTAGATGTTGGGTTGGCGTATTTCGAGATTAGGATTTGTCACTCCGATTGTCGGAGAGGTATCTCTGGGCCCTCTCGGTAATACACATCACATAAGCCTTGCAAGCATTACAACTAATATGTTAGTTGTGAGATGATGTATTACGGAACGAGTAAAGAGACTTGCCGGTAACGAGATTGAACTAGGTAGTGGATACCGACGATCGAATCTCGGGCAAGTAACATACCGATGACAAAGGGAACAATGTATGTTGTTATGCGGTCTGACCGATAAAGATCTTCGTAGAATATGTAGGAGCCAATATGGGCATCCAGGTCCCACTATTTGTTATTGACCGGAGACATGTCTCGGTCATGTCTACATTGTTCTCGAACCCGTAGGGTCCGCACGCTTAAGGTTACGATGACAGTTATATTATGAGTTTATGCATTTTGATGTACCGAAGGTTGTTCGGAGTCCCGGATGTGATCACGGACATGACGAGGAGTCTCGAAATGGTCGAGACGTAAAGATTGATATATTGGAAGCCTATATTTGGATATCGGAAGTGTTCCGGGTGAAATCGGGATTTTACCGGAATACCGGGAGGGTTACCGGAACCCCCCGGGAGCTATATGGGCCATAGTGGGCCTTAGTGGAAAAGAGAAGAGGCTTCCCTAGATGGGCTGCGCGCCCCCCTTCCCCTAGTCCTATTAGGACTAGGAGAGGTGGCCGGCCCCCTCCTCCTCTTTTCCCCTCCGAGGAATCCTAGTTGGACTAGGATTGGAGGGGGAATCCTACTCCCAGAGGGAGTAGGGCTCTCCTGCGCCTCCCCCCTTGGCCGGCCAGCCTCCCCTCCTCTCCTCCTTTATATACGGAGGCAGGGGACACCTCTAGACACACAAGTTGATCCACGTGATCTATTCCTTAGCCGTGTGCGGTGCCCCCTGCCACCATATACCTCGATAATACTATAGTGGAGTTTAGGCGAAGCCCTGCTGCTGTAGTTCATCAAGATCGTCACCACGCCGTCGTGCTGACGGAACTCTTCCCCGACACTTTGCTGGATCGGAGTCCGGGGATCGTCATCGAGTTGAACGTGTGCTCGAACTCGGAGGTGCCGTAGTTTCGGTGCTTGATCGGTTGGATCATGAAGACGTACGACTACTTCCTCTACGTCGTGTCATCGCTTCCGCAGTCGGTCTGCGTTGGGTACGTAGACAATACTCTCCCCCTCGTTGCTATGCATCACATGATCTTGCGTGTGCGTAGGAAAATTTTGAAATTACTACGAAACCCAACAGTGGCATCCGAGCCTAGGTTATTTATGTTGATGTTATATGCACGAGTACAACACAAGTGAGTTGTGGACGATACAAGTCATACTGCCTACCAGCATGTCATACTTTGGTTCGGCGGTATTGTTGGACGAGACGACCCGGACCAACATTACGCGTACGCTTATGCGAGACCGGTTCTCCCGACGTGCTTTGCACATAGGTGGCTTGCGGGCGACTGTCTCTCCAACTTTAGTTGAACCAAGTATGGCTACGCCCGGTCCTTGCGAAGGTTAAAACGGAGTCTATTTGACAAACTATCATTGTGGTTTTGATGCGTAGGTGATATTGGTTCTTACTTAAGCCCATAGCAGCCACGTAAAACATGCAACAACAAAGTAGAGGACGTCTAACTTGTTTTTGCAGGGCATGTTGTGATGTGATATGGTCAAGGCATGATGCTGAATTTTATTGTATGAGATGATCATGTTTTGTAACCGAGTTATCGGCAACTGGCAGGAGCCATATGGTTGTCGTTTTATTGTATGCAATGCAATCACGATGTAATATTACTAAATGGTAGTGATAGTCGTGGAAGCATAAGATTGGTGAGACGACAACGATGCTACGATGGAGATCAAGGTATCACGCCGATGACGATGGTGATCATGACGGTGCTTCGGAGATGGAGATCACAAGCACAAGATGATGATGGCCATATCATATCACTTATATTGATTGCATGTGATGTTTATCTTTTTATGCATCTTATCTTGCTTTGATTGACGGTAGAATTATAAGATGATCTCATTCTCCCTGAGTATGCACCGTTACGAAAGTTCTTCGTGCTGAGACACCACGTGATGATCGGGTGTGATAGGCTCTACATTCAAATACAACGGGTGCAAAACAGTTGCGCACGTGGAATACTCAGGTTATACTTGACGAGCCAAGCATATACAGATATGGCCTCGGAACACGGAGACCAAAAGGTCGAGCGTGAATCATATAGTAGATATGATCAACATAATGATGTTCACCGATGAAACTACTCCATCTCACGTGATGATCGGACATGGTTTAGTTGATTTGGATCACGTGATCACTTAGAGGATTAGAGGGATGTCTATCTAAGTGGGAGTTCTTAAGTAATATGATTAATTGAACTTAAATTTATCATGAACTTAGTACCTGATAGTATCTTGCTTGTTTTATGTTGATTGTAGATAGATGGCTCGTGCTATTGTTCCATTGAATTTTAATGCGTTCCTTGAGAAAGCAAAGTTGAAAGATGATGGTAGCAATTACACGGACTGGGTCCGTAACTTGAGGATTATCCTCATTGCTGCACAGAAGAATTACATCCTAGAAGCACCGCTGGGTGCCAGGCCTGCTGCTGATGCAACACCAGATGTTATGAACGTCTGGCAGAGCAAAGCTGATGACTACTCGATAGTTCAGTGTGCTATGCTTTACGGCTTAGAATCGGGACTTCAACGACATTTTGAACGTCATGGAGCATATGAGATGTTCCAGGAGTTGAAGTTAATATTTCAAGCAAATGCCCGAATTGAGAGATATGAAGTCTCCAATAAGTTCTATAGCTGCAAGATGGTGGAGAACAATTCTGTCAGTGAGCATATACTCAAAATGTCTGGGTATAATAATCACTTGATTCAATTGGGAGTTAATCTTCCAGATGATTGCGTCATTGACAGAATTCTCCAATCACTGCCACCAAGCTACAAGAGCTTCGTGATGAACTATAATATGCAAGGGATGAACAAGACTATTCCCGAGCTCTTCGCGATGCTGAAAGCTGCGGAGGTAGAAATCAAAAAGGAGCATCAAGTGTTGATGGTTAACAAAACCACTAGTTTCAAGAAAAAGGGCAAAGGGAAGACGAAGGGGAACTTCAATAAGAACGGCAAAAAGGTTGCTGCTCAAGAGAAGAAACCCAAGTCTGGACCTAAGCCTGAAACTGAGTGCTTCTACTGTAAGCAGACTGGTCACTGGAAGCGGAACTGCCCAAAGTATTTGGCGGATAAGAAGGATGGCAAGGTAAACAAAGGTATATGTGATATACATGTTATTGATGTGTACCTTACTAATGCTCGCAGTAGCACCTGGGTATTTGATACTGGTTCTGTTGCTAATATTTGCAACTCGAAACAGGGGCTACGGATTAAGCGAAGATTGGCTAAGGACGAGGTGACGATGCGCGTGGGAAACGGTTCCAAAGTCGATGTGATCGCGGTCGGCACGCTACCTCTACATCTACCTTCGGGATTAATATTAGACCTAAATAATTGTTATTTGGTGCCAGCGTTGAGCATGAACATTATATCTGGATCTTGTTTAATGCGAGAGGGTTATTCATTTAAATCAGAGAATAATGGTTGTTCTATTTACATGAGTAATATCTTTTATGGTCATGCACCCTTGAAGAGTGGTCTATTTTTATTGAATCTCGATAGTAGTAATACACATATTCATAATGTTGAAGCCAAAAGATGCAGAGTTGATAATGAAAGTGCAACTTATTTGTGGCACTGTCGCTTAGGTCATATCGGTGTAAAGCGCATGAAGAAACTCCGTACTGATGGACTTTTGGAACCACTTGATTATGAATCACTTGGTACTTGCGAACCGTGCCTCATGGGCAAGATGACTAAAACACCGTTCTCCGGTACTATGGAGAGAGCAACAGATTTGTTGGAAATCATACATACCGATGTATGTGGTCCAATGAATATTGAGGCTCGTGGCGGATATCGTTATTTTCTCACCTTCACAGATGATTTGAGCAGATATGGATATATCTACTTAATGAAACATAAGTCTGAAACATTTGAAAAGTTCAAAGAATTTCAGAGTGAAGTTGAAAATCATCGTAACAAGAAAATAAAGTTTCTACGATCTGATCGTGGAGGAGAATATTTGAGTTACGAGTTTGGTGCACATTTGAAAAACTGTGGAATAGTTTCGCAACTCACGCCACCCGGAACACCACAACGTAATGGTGTGTCTGAACGTCGTAATCGTACTTTACTAGATATGGTGCGATCTATGATGTCTCTTACTGATTTACCGCTATCATTTTGGGGATACGCTCTAGAGACGGCCGCATTCACGTTAAATAGGGCACCATCAAAATCCGTTGAGACGACGCCTTATGAACTGTGGTTTGGCAAGAAACCAAAGTTGTCGTTTCTTAAAGTTTGGGGCTGCGATGCTTATGTAAAAAAGCTTCAACCTGATAAGCTCGAACCCAAATCGGAGAAATGTGTCTTCATAGGATATCCAAAGGAAACTATTGGATACACCTTCTATCACAGATCCGAAGGCAAGACTTTTGTTGCTAAATTCGGAAACTTTCTTCAGAAGGAGTTTCTCTCGAAAGAAGTGAGTGGGAGGAAAGTAGAACTTGACGAGGTAACTATACCTGCTCCCTTATTGGAAAGTGGTACATTACAGAAAACTATTTCTGCGACACTTACACCAATAAGTGAGGAAGTTAATGATAATGATCATGAAACTTCAGAACAAGATACTACTGAACCTCGTAGATCAACCAGAGTAAGATCCACACCAGAGTGGTACGGTAATCCTGTTCTGGAAGTCATGCTACTAAATCATGATGAACCTACGAACTATGAAGAAGCGATGGTGAGCCCAGATTCCGCAAAGTGGCTTGAAGCCATGAAATCTGAGATGGGATCCATGTTTGAGAACAAAGTATGGACTTTGGTTGACTTGCCCGATGATCGGCAAGCAATTGAGAATAAATGGATCTTTAAGAAGAAGACTGACGCTGATGGTAATGTTACTGTCTATAAAGCTCGACTTGTCGCAAAAGGTTTTCGGCAAGTTCAAGGGATTGACTACGATGAGACCTTCTCACCCGTAGCGATGCTTAAGTCCGTCCAAATCATGTTAGCAATTGCCGCATTCTATGATTATGAAATATGGCAGATGGATGTCAAAACTGCATTCCTGAATGGATTTCTGGAAGAAGAGTTGTATATGATGCAACCGGAAGGTTTTGTCGATCCAAAGGGAGCTAACAAAGTGTGCAAGCTCCAGCGATCCATTTATGGACTGGTGCAAGCCTCTCGGAGTTGGAATAAACGTTTTGATAGTGTGATCAAAGCATTTGGTTTTATATAGACTTTCGGAGAAGCCTGTATTTACAAGAAAGTGAGTGGGAGCTCTGTAGAATTTCTAATATTATATGTGGATGACATATTGCTGATTGGAAATGATATAGAATTTCTGGATAGCATAAAGGGATACTTGAATAAAAGTTTTTCAATGAAAGACCTCGGTGAAGCTGCTTACATATTAGGCATTAAGATCTATAGAGATAGATCAAGATGCTTAATTGGACTTTCACAAAGCACATACCTTGACAAAATTTTGAAGAAGTTCAAAATGGATCAAGCAAAGAAAGGATTCTTGCCTGTGTTACAAGGTGTGAAGTTGAGTAAGACTCAATGCCCGACCACTGCAGAAGATAGAGAGAATATGAAAGATGTTCCCTATGCATCAGCCATAGGATCTATCATGTATGCAATGCTGTGTACCAGACCTGATGTGTGCCTTGCCATAAGTTTAGCAGGGAGGTACCAAAGTAATCCAGGAGTGGATCACTGGACAGCGGTCAAGAACATCCTGAAATACCTGAAAAGGACTAAGGATATGTTTCTCGTATATGGAGGTGACAAAGAGCTCACCATAAAAGGTTACGTTGATGCAAGCTTTGACACTGATCCGAACGATTCTAAATCGCAAACCGGATACGTGTTTACATTAAACGGTGGAGCTGTCAGTTGGTGCAGTTCTAAACAAAGCGTCGTAGCGGGATCTACATGTGAAGCGGAGTACATAGCTGCTTCGGAAGCAGCAAATGAAGGAGTCTGGATGAAGGAGTTCATATCCGATCTAGGTGTCATACCTAGTGCATCGGGTCCAATGAAAATCTTTTGTGACAACACTGGTGCAATTGCCTTGGCAAAGGAATCCAGATTTCACAAAAGGACCAAACACATCAAGAGACGCTTCAATTCCATCCGGGATCTAGTCCAGGTGGGAGACATAGAGATTTGCAAGATACATACGGATCTGAATGTTGCAGACCCTTTGACTAAGCCTCTTCCACGAGCAAAACATGATCAGCACCAAAGCTCCATGGGTGTTAGAATCATCACAGTGTAATCTAGATTATTGACTCTAGTGCAAGTGGGAGACTGAAGGAAATATGCCCTAGAGGCAATAATAAAGTTATTATTTATTTCTTATAATCATGATAAATGTTTATTATTCATGCTAGAATTGTATTAACCGGAAACATAATACATGTGTGAATACATAGACAAACAAAGTGTCACTAGTATGCCTCTACTTGACTAGCTCGTTAATCAAAGATGGTTATGTTTCCTAACCATGAACAATGAGTTGTTATTTGATTAACGAGGTCACATCATTAGTTGAATGATCTGATTGACATGACCCATTCCATTAGCTTAGCACACGATCGTTTAGTATGTCGCTACTGCTTTCTTCATGACTTATACATGTTCCTATGACTATGAGATTATGCAACTCCCGTTTGCCGGAGGAACACTTTGGGTGCTACCAAACGTCACAACGTAACTGGGTGATTATAAAGGAGCATTACAGGTGTCACCAAAGGTAGATGTTGGGTTGGCGTATTTCGAGATTAGGATTTGTCACTCCGATTGTCGGAGAGGTATCTCTGGGCCCTCTCGGTAATACACATCACATAAGCCTTGCAAGCATTACAACTAATATGTTAGTTGTGAGATGATGTATTACGGAACGAGTAAAGAGACTTGCCGGTAACGAGATTGAACTAGGTAGTGGATACCGACGATCGAATCTCGGGCAAGTAACATACCGATGACAAAGGGAACAACGTATGTTGTTATGCGGTCTGACCGATAAAGATCTTCGTAGAATATGTAGGAGCCAATATGGGCATCCAGGTCCCGCTATTGGTTATTGACCGGAGACATGTCTCGGTCATGTCTACATTGTTCTCGAACCCGTAGGGTCCGCACGCTTAAGGTTACGATGACAGTTATATTATGAGTTTATGCATTTTGATGTACCGAAGGTTGTTCGGAGTCCCGGATGAGATCACGGACATGACGAGGAGTCTCGAAATGGTCGAGACGTAAAGACTGATATATTGGAAGCCTATATTTGGATATCGGAAGTGTTCCGGGTGAAATCAGGATTTTACGGGAATACCGGGAGGGTTACCGGAACCCCCCGGGAGCTATATGGGCCATAGTGGGCCTTAGTGGAAAAGAGAAGAGGCTGCCCTAGATGGGCTGCGCCCCCCTTCCCCTAGTCCTATTAGGACTAGGAGAGGTGGCCGGCCCCCTCCTCCTCTTTTCCCCTCTGAGGAATCCTAGTTGGACTAGGATTGGAGGGGGAATCCTACTCCCAGAGGGAGTAGGACTCTCCTGCGCCTCCCCCCTTGGCCGGCCAGCCTCCCGTCCTCTCCTCCTTTATATACGGAGGCAGGGGACACCTCTAGACACACAAGTTGATCCACGCGATCTATTCCTTAGCCATGTGCGGTGCCCCCTGCCACCATATACCTCGATAATACTGTAGCGGAGTTTAGGCGAAGCCCTGCTGCTGTAGTTCATCAAGATTGTCACCACGCCGTCATGCTGACGGAACTCTTCCCCGACACTTTGCTGGATCGGAGTCCGGGGATCGTCATCGAGCTGAACGTGTGCTCGAACTCGGAGGTGCCGTAGTTTCGGTGCTTGATCGGTTGGATCATGAAGACGTACGACTACTTCCTCTATGTCGTGTCATCGCTTCCGCAGTCGGTCTGCGTTGGGTATGTAGACAATACTCTCCCCCTCGTTGCTATGCATCACATGATCTTGTGTGTGCGTAGGAAAATTTTGAAATTACTACGAAACCCAACACCACCATGTATATGTCATATGACGAGGTGGTCTTCCAGTGCCCTGTAGGCGCTGATTCTTGTTCGTCTCCGGCATCGTCGTCCATACCGTCGATGTCCTCGGAGTCGTAGTCTAGCATGTCTATTAGATCGTCGTCAGTGGCTACAAAGTGGGTGGTGGGTGGGCTTTGAATTTCTTTGTCGTCCGTATCCCAACCGTCCTGGCCATAGTCCGGCCAGGTCTCTCCGGATAGCGAGAGATGCTTTAGTGAATTTAGGATGTCGCCAAAGGGCGAGTGTTGGAAGATGTCCGCGGCGGTGAACTCCATGACCGGCGCCCAATCAGATTCGATTGTCAGGGGCACGGGAGGTGCGGAGTCCGGCAGGGAGTCCGGTACCTCGGAGTCACGACCTTTACAAAGGACTAGGTTAGTGTTCGGCTCCAACACCGTGGAAGTTGCAGCCCCCGAAGCGGTGTCCAACCACCGATCCTCGATATAGGCGATCGGCTCTGAACTAAGGGCCGAAGTGGATTCGTGTACGGCCACCAAGGCGGTGTCCGGCGGCAGAGCTAGATCATGCCCATCGTGACAGTGCGGCACGCTCGGCTGTGGCTCGAGCCCGTCGAAGATCAAGTCCCTGCGGATGTCGGCTGTGAAGTTTAGGCTTCTGAACCTGACCTGATGGCCAGGGGCGTAGCTTTCGATCTGCTCCAGATGGCCAAGTGAATTAGCCCGCAGTGCGAAGCCGCCGAATACAAAGATCTGTCCGTGGAGAAAAGTCTCATCCAGGACAACATGGTTGTTGATTGAAGGAGCCATCGATCCTATCGGTGACGACACAGAGGAACTCTCAATGAAAGCACCAATGTCGGTGTCAAAACCGGCGGATCTCGGGTAGGGGGTCCTGAACTGTGCGTCTAGGCGGATGGTAACAGGAGACAAGGGACACGATGTTTTACCCAGGTTCGGGCCCTCTTGATGGAGGTAAAACCCTACGTCCTGCTTGATTAATATTGATGATATGGGTAGTACAAGAGTGGATCTACCACGAGATCAAGGAGGCTAAACCCTAGAAAGTCGGTTACACAAAGTCGGTTACAATGGTAGGAGATCTACATATCCGTATCGCCAAGCTTGCCTTCCACGCCAAGGAAAGTCCCATCCGGACACGGGACGGAGTCTTCAATCTTGTATCTTCGTAGTCTTGGAGTCCGGCGGACGATGATAGTCCGGCTGTCCGGACACCCCCTAGTCCAGGACTCCCTCACCTACCTAGGCTTAGCAAAGAGGTCCACGCCGGTCTACATCCTAAGCACTCCAGGGTCTTGGGCCCATCGCCCGCAGCACTCCGTGTCATTGCGCGCAGGGTGAATACCAGCACCGCCTTGGATGGCCAGCACGATCCGACCGTGCCGCACTGCTGAACTGGACGTCTGACAAAGCTTCGACTGATACTGCGACGTCGAGGCCCATAACTATTCTTGTATGGTGGTTAGTGCGTAAAGGCCAGAGGCCAACTCAGAACAAATACCCAAACCTATTAGTGCATTGGGGGCTCGCGGAGACGAGCAGAGACTCATGATAATGTGACCCCATCGCCCCGTCTCGTGGACTTACGGCAAGGGCCCAGAATCCCCGGCCGTGCCTCACAGAAAACTCGCGGGTGCTCTACGGGCCCGCCCAACTTTCACATCAACTCGAGGGTACCCCTCAGGGTCGACCCAACTTCAATAATGGTCTCAAGTAAAGTCCGGGTAACCGTGTGTCCAAACATCAAGGGGAAAACCCGAGGAATCACCCTCGGTGGATTTGACTCAATGTAATTATCAAGGTGAACGTAAGAGGAACCACCCTCGAGGTTTGCACATTGGGGGTTGCATGACAGGGTCGTATCGGAAGTGTTTAAGGAGGAATCACCCTGGATGACCATGATCGTATAACTACACTACAGAGATCTCATCAGGAGTGATGTATGAGGTACCACCCTCGACACTCGATGGTAACTCTGCAAAGTCGAGCAACAAAAGGGCGTGATGTGATGTGAGGTGTCGGGCTCTGGTCGTCGATTATGTTGATCTAGGTGTCGATGATGAAGAAGGGGCAACAAGGACAAGTGGGGGTCACTGATGGATCACTAACCAACCTATTCTAAGCAGTTTAGGATAAGCAAGTAAAGGTACAACAACGGGTTCCAAAAGCAGGCTATGCATCAGAATAGGATCAATCAATAATAGTAGCAAAATCTAATGCAAGCATGAGAGAATGGAATGGGCGATATCGGGATGATCAAAGGGAGGGCTTGCCTGGAAGCTCCACTGAAAGGGAAGAAGTGTCGTCGGTGACGTAGTCGATCACAGTGGCATCAACAGCGGTCTCGGGGTCTATCGGAGAGAAGAGGGGGAAGAAATAGTAAATACACGCAAACATATGCATGACAAGACAAATAATCGGTGCTAGAGGTGTTCTAACGCAGTGCTAGGCGATACTGGCGAAGGGGGAAACATCCAGGAAAGTTTTCCCGGTTCCGAACGTTTGTCAGACAGATGAACCGGAGGGGAAAGGTTGCATGTTTGCTATGCTAGGGACGTGTGGCGGGTGAACGGAGAGCGTATCCGGATTCGTCTTGCCGTTCTGAGCAACTTTCATGTACAAACTATATTCATCCGAGTTACGGATTAATTTAAATGATTTATCAAATTTATAAATGATTTTCTAATATTATTATTACAACAGCGTGACGTCAGCACGACATCAATAGCCAACAGGGCGTTGACTAGGTCAAACTAACGTGTGGGGTCATTCTGTCATAGACCCAACTAATTAACAGATTTAATTAACTAAGTTTGGTTGATTAGGTTAATTAACCTGATTAATTAAGTTAATTAAGTTAATTAATGTTTTAATTATTATTATTATTACTATTACATTCTCGTTTCTTAAAAAAAACAGGGGGCTGGGTGATACGTCTCCAACGTATCTATAATTTTTGATCGTTCCATGCTATTATATTACTCGTTTTGGATGTTTATGGGCTTTATTTTACACATTTATATCATTTTTGGGACTAACCTACTAACCGGAGGCCCAACACATATTGCTGTTTTTTTTGCCTATTTCAGTATTTCAAAGAAAAGGAATATCAAATGGAGTCCAAACGGAATGAAACCTTCGGGAGCGTGATTTTTGGAACGAACGTGATCCAGAGGACTTGGAGTGCAAGTCAAGAAGCAGTCGAGGCTCCCATGAGATCGGAGGGCGCGCCCCCCCTACAGGGCGCGCCCCCTGTCTCATGGGCCCCTCGGGCGGCCACCGACGTACTTCTTTCTCCTATATATACCTACATACCCCCAAAACATCCAGGAGCAGGACGAAACACAATTTCCACCACCGTAACCTTCTGTATCCGCGAGATCTCATCTTGGAGCCTTCGCGGGCACTCTGCCGGAGGGGGAATCGACCACGGTGGGCTTCTACATCAACATCCTTGCCCCTCCGATGAGTTGTGAGTAGTTTACCACAGACCTACGGGTCCATAGTTATTAGCTAGATGGCTTCTTCTCTCTTTTTGGATCTCAATACAATGTTCTCCCCCTCTCTTGTGGAGATCTATTCGATGTAAACTCTTTTTGCGGTGTGTTTGTCGAGATCCGATGAATTGTGGGTTTATGATCAAGTTTATCTATGAATAATATTTGAATCTTCTTTGAATTCTTTTATGTATGATTGAGTTATCTTTGCAAGTCTCTTCAAATTATCAGTTTGGTTTGGCCTACTATATTGATCTTTCTTGCCATGGGAGAAGTGCTTAGCTTTGGGTTCAATCTCGCGGTGTCCTTACCCAGTGACAGAAAGGGTTGCAAGGCACGTATTGTATTGTTTCCATCGAGGATAACAAGATGGGGTTTATATCATATTGCTTGAGTTTATCCCTCTACATCATGTCATCTTGCTTAATTCGTTACTCTGTTCTTATAAACTTAATACTCTAGATGGAGGCAGGAGTCGGTCGATGTGTGGAGTAATAGTAGTAGATGCAGGCAGGAGTCGGTCTAGTTGTTATGGACGTGATGCCTATATACATGATCATGCCTAGATAATCTCATAACTATGCGCTTTTCTATCAATTGCTCGACAGTAATTTGTTCACCCACCGTAATACTTATGCTATCTTGAGAGAAGCCACTAGTGAAACCTATGGCCCCCGGGTCTATCTCTTATCATATTTGCTTTCAATCTAGTTTTATTTGCATCTTTACTTTTTGCATCTATATTATAAAATACCAAAAATATATTTATCTTATCTTACTATCTTTATTAGATCTCACTTTAGCAAGTGGCCGTGAAGGGATTGACAACCCCTTTATTGCGTTGGTTGCAAGTTCTCAGTTTGCTTGTGTAGGTGTGTGGGACTTTTGAGGAGCCTCCTACTGGATTGATACCTTGGTTCTCAAAAACTGAGGGAAATACTTACGCTACTATTGCTGCATCACCCTCTCCTCTTCGAGGAAAACCAATGCAAGCTCAAGACGTAGCAAGAAGGATTTCTGGCGCCGTTGCCGGGGAAGTCTTCGCTCAAGTCAAGACATACCAAGTACCCATCACAAACCCATCTCCCTCGCATTTACATTATTTGCCATTTGCCTCTCGTTTTCCTCTCCCCCATTTCACCATTGCCGTTTTATTCGCCCTCTCTTTCCCAATCTCCTCCTCTCTTTTTTTGCTTGCCCTTTTTCTGCTTGCTTGTGTGCCTGTTTGTCCTTATGGCTTTGCCTAAGGGTCCTGACCACCTTCTCTGAAGGATGGAAGAGATTGAATCAAATATTAGAAGCTTTATGAATTTGCAATTTGAGCATAATAATTTCTTTAGAAAAGAGCTTAAGGAACAAAAAGGTTTTTGGGGGTTTATGAACAAAGAGCTTGATGATATGAATAAAGAATTTTATGGTGTTAATGCACAAATTACCCGTCTTGAAAATGCTATAGCCAAAATTTCTGATAAACAAGCCTCCTTAGTCAATAAGATGGCTACTAAACTAGAAAAGTTAGATGAAAATAATGATGAGGATCTTAAAGTTATTGATGCGTCTCCTATTAGATCTATGTTTTGCAATATGAATTTTGATGATTATGGGACTGATGATGAATCAACTTTGCCTAGAAGGCGTCCCAAAAACTCGGAGTTTTTAGATCTTGATGCTAAATTTGGTAAAAGTGAGATTGGAGAGTCATCAACTTCTAATAACATTGAACCTACTATCTCGGATTTCAAGGAATTTGATTATGATAATTGCTCTTTAAAAGGTTATATTTCCTTGTTGCAATCTGTTGTTAATTCTCCTCATGCTTATAGTCAAAACAAAGCTTTTACCAAACATATCGTTGATGCCTTGATGCAATCTTATGATGAAAAACTAAATTTGGAAGTTTCTATACCTAGAAAACTTAATGATGAGTGGGAACCTACTATAAAGATTAGAATTAAAGATTATGAGTGTTTTGCGTTGTGTGATTTGGGTGCTAGTGTTTCCACGATTCCGAAAACTTTATGTGATAATCTAGGTTTCCATGATCTTGATGATTGATCTTTAAATTTGCACCTTGCGGATTCCACCATTAAAAAGCCAATGGGAAGGATCAATGATGTTCTCATTGTTGCAATAATTTGGTGCCCGTGGATTTTATCGTTCTTGATATAGATTGCAATCTTTCTTGCCCTATTATTCTTGGTAGACCTTTCCTTAGAACGATTGGTGTGATTATTGATATGATGAAAGGGAATATTAGATTCCAATTTCCATTAAAGAAAGGCATGGAGCACTTCCCAAGAAAGAAAGTCAAATTACCTTATTAATCTATCATGCGGGCTACTTATGAATTTAGTGCCAAAGATGGAACTCGTTAGATCTATCTTCGCTTTTATGCCTAGCTAGGGGCGTTAAACAATAGCGCTAGTTGGGAGGCAACCCAATTTTTCTTTATGTTTTTTTGTTTTTGCTCCTGTTTAGTAATAAATCTTGCATCTACCTTCTGTTTAGATGTGTTTTTATCTTTTAATTAGTGTTTGTGCCAAGTAGAACCTATAGGATAACCTATGATGATAGTTGATTTGATTCTGCTGAAAAACAGAAACTTTGCGCACACGAATATAATTTTGTTAAATCACAGAAACGTGCTTTTGCGTTGATTATTTTTGCTGCTGATCAATAAACAAATTTCCAAGACTTACTATTTTGGTAGGGTTTATAAAGTTCCAGAAGTTTGCGTTGGTTACAGATTGCTATAGACTGTTCTGTTTTTGACAGATTCTGTTTTTCGTGTGTTGTTTGCCTATTTTGATGCATCTATGGCTATTAAAATAGCTTATGAACCATAGAGAAGTTGGAATACAGTAGGTTTAACACCAAAATAAATAAAGATCGAGTTCATTACAGTACCTTATGTGGTGGTTTTGTTTTCTTTCACTAACGGACCTTATAAGATTTCCTGTTGAGTTTTGTGTTGTGAAGTTTTCAAGTTTTGGGTAAAGATTTTATGGACTATGGAATAAAGGGTGGCAAGAGCCTAATCTTGGTGATGCACAAGGCACCCCAAGATATTCAAGAATAGCCAAAAGCCTAAGCTTGGGGATGCCCCAGGAAGGCATCCCCTCTTTCGTCTTTGTTCATTGGTAACTTTACTTGAAGCTATATTTTTATTCGCCACATGATATGTGTTTTGCTTGGAGCGTCGTGTATTATATTAGTCTTTGCTTTTTAGTTTACCACAATCATCCTTGCTGTACACACCTTTTGGGAGAAGTCTATTTGATTAGAATTTGCTAGAATACTCTATGTGCTTCACTTATATCTTTTGAGCTTTATAGTTTTTGCTCTAGTGCTTCACTTATATCTTTTAGAGCACGGTGGTGATTTATTTTTGTAGAAATTACTAGTCTCTCATGCTTCACTTATATTATTTTGAGAGTCTTTTAGAACAGCATGGTATTTGCTATGGTTATAGAATTGGTCCTAGAATGGTAGGCATCTAAGTTGGGTATAATAAAAACTATCATAGGAAGTGAATTGGATGCTATGATCAATTTGATACTTGATAATTGTTTTGAGATATGGTGGTAGTGATATTAAAGTCATGCTAGTTGGGTGATTATGAATTTAAAGAATGCTTGTGTTGAAGTTAGCAAGTCCCGTAGCATGCACGTATGGTTAAAGTTGTGTAACAAATTTGAAACATGAAGTGTACCTGGCTTGTGCATCCTTATGAGTGGTGGTCGGGGATGAGCGATGGTCTTTTCCTACCAATCTATCCCCCTAGGAGCATGCGCATAGTACTTGGTTTTTGATGACTTCTAAATTTTTGCAATAAGTATATGAGTTCTTTTGACTAATGTTGAGTCCATGGATTATACGCACTTTTACCTTTCCGCCTTTGCTAGCCTCTTCGGTACCGTGCATTGCCCTTTCTCACCTTGAGAGTTGGTGCAAACTTCACCGGTGCATCCAAACCCCGTGATACGATACACTCTATCACACATAAACCTCCCTATATCTTGCTCAAAACAGCCACCATACCTACCTATTATGGCATTTCCATAGCCATTCCGAGATATATTGCCATGTAACTTTCCACCGTTCCGTTCATCATCATCATGACATACTTTACTTTTGTCATATTGCCATTGCATGATCATGTAGTTGACATCGTATTTGTGGCAAAGCCACCATGCATTATTTTTCATACATGTCACTCTTGATTCATTGCACCATCCCGGTACTCCTCCGGAGGCATTCATATAGAGTCATATCTTGTTCTAGTTTCGAGTTGTAATTCATATGTTGTAATCAATAGAAGTGTGATGATCATCATTATTAGAGCATTGCCCAAAGAAAAAAAAAGGAAAAAAAGAAAAAAAAGAAAAAAAAGAAAATAAATAAAAAGGGCAATGTTACTATCTCTTTTTCCAAACTTGTGCTTCAAAGTAGCACTTTGTTCTTCATGTAGTGAGTCTCATATATTGTGCTTCAAAGTAGCACCATGTTTTTCATATAGTGAGTCTCATAAGTTGCCTTTTTCATACTAGTGGGAATTTTTCATTATAGAACTTGGCTTGTATATTCCTATGATGGGCTTCCTCAAATGCCCTAGGTCTTCCTGAGCAAGAAAGTTGGATGCACACCCACTAGTTTTCTTTTGTTGAGCATTCATTTATAGCTCTAGTGCATCTGTTGCATGGCAATCCCTACTCCTCATGTTGACATCAATTGATGGGCATCTCCATAGCCCGTTGATTATCCTCGTCAATGTGAGACTTTCTCCTTTTTTGTCTACTCCACACAATCCCCATCATCTTATTCTATTCCACCCATAGTACTATATCCATGGCTCACACTCATGTATTGCGTGAAGGTTGAAAAAGTTTGAGATTATTTAAGTATGAAACAATTGCTTGGCTTGTCATCGGGGGTATAGAAGTTGGGAACATCTTCGTGTGACGAAAATGAAGCATAGCCTAACTATATGATTTTAGGGATGAACTTTCTTTTGCCATGTTATTTTGAGAAGACATGATTACTTTGATTAGTATGCTTGAAGTGTTACTATTTGTTTTATCAACATGAACTTTTATTTTGAATCATTTGGATCTGAACATTCATGCCACAATAAAGAAAATTACATTATGAATTATGCTAGGTAGCATTCCACATCAAAAATTCTCTTTTTATCATTTACCTACTCGAGGACGAGCAGGAATTAAGCTTGGGGATGCTTGATACGTCTCCAACGTATCTATAATTTTTGATTGTTCCATGCTATTATATTACCCCTTTTGGATGTTTATGGGCTTTATTTTTACACATTTATATCATTTTTGGGATTAACCTACTAACCGGAGGCCCATCCCATATTGCTGTTTTTTGCCTATTTCAGTATTTCGAAGAAAAGGAATATCAAACGGAGTCCAAACGGAATGAAACCTTTGGGAGCGTGATTTTTGGAACGAACGTGATCCAGAGGACTTGGAGTGCAAGTCAAGAAGCAGCCGAGGCTCCCACGAGATAGGAGGGCGCCCCCTCCCTCTTATAGGGTGTGCCCCCTGTCTTGTGGGCCCCTCGGGCAGCCACCGACGTACTTCTTCCTCCTATATATACCTATGTACCCCGAAAACATCCAGGAGCAGGACGAAACACAATTTCCACCATCGTAACCTTCTGTATCCGCGAGATCTCATCTTGGAGCCTTTGCCGGCACTCTGCCAGAGGGGTAATCGACCATGGAGGGCTTGTACATCAACATCCTTGCCCCTCCGATGAGTGTGAGTAGTTTACCACAGACCTACGAGTCCATAGTTATTAGCTAGATGGCTTCTTCTCTCTTTTTGGATCTCAATACAATGTTCTCCCCCTCTCCTGTGGAGATCTATTCGA
Organism: Triticum aestivum; assembly: GCF_018294505.1. Taxonomy (NCBI): domain Eukaryota; kingdom Viridiplantae; phylum Streptophyta; class Magnoliopsida; order Poales; family Poaceae; genus Triticum; species Triticum aestivum. Next base: position 136,024,933 of record NC_057810.1, on the reverse strand, counting down.
TATAAACTCTTTTTGTGGTGTGTTTGTCGAGATCCGATGAATTGTGGGTTTATGATCAAGTTTATCTATGAATAATATTTGAATCTTCTTTGAATTCTTTTATGTATGATTGATTTATCTTTGCAAGTCGCTTGAAATTATCAGTTTGGTTTGGCCTACTAGATTGATCTTTCTTGCCATGTGAGAAGTGCTTAGCTTTGGGTTCAATCTTGCGGTGTCCTTACCCAGTGGCAGAAAGGGTTGCAAGGCACGTATTGTATTGTTGCCATCGAGGATAACAAGATGGGGTTTACATCATATTGCTTGAGTTTATCCCTCTACATCATGTCATCTTGCTTAATGCGTTACTCTGTTCTTATGAACTTAATACTCTAGATGCAGGCAGGAGTCGGTCGATGTGTGGAGTAATAGTAGTAGATGCAGGCAGGAGTCGGTCTAGTTGTTATGGACGTGATGCCTATATACATGATCATGCCTAGATAATCTCATAACTATGCGCTTTTCTATCAATTGCTCGACAGTAATTTGTTCACCCACCGTAATACTTATGCTATCTTGAGAGAAGCCACTAGTGAAAACCTATGGCCCCCGGGTCTATCTCTTATCATATTTGCTTTCAATCGAGTTTTATTTGCATCTTTACTTTTTGCATCTATATTATAAAATACCAAAAATATATTTATCTTATCTTACTATCTTTATTAGATCTCACTTTTGCAAGTTGCCGTGAAGGGATTGACAACCCCTTTATTGCGTTTGTTGCGAGTTCTCAGTTTGTTTGTGTAGGTGCGTGGGACTTTTGAGGAGCCTCCTACTGGATTGATACCTTGGTTCTCAAAAACTGAGGGAAATACTTACACTACTATTGCTGCATCACCCTCTCCTCTTCGAGGAAAACCAACGCAAGCTCAAGACGTAGCACTGGGCCCCGTGTGGCAGTGGCCCAGTTGGACCACACACGCACGCACACATACACAGCCGCGTCAGTGGCCATGGCTGGCGGCAGCGGCGGGCAACGGGAAGGGGCCACCGACTGGAAGGGGCAGCCGCCGTCTAGGCAAACAACGCGAGGCTGGGAGACAGTGGGGCTCGCAGCCGGAGCTGGGAGGTGCGGGAGCAGCGGCTAGTGGCAGCGGGGACGGGGCTGCATGGTGGACGACGCGGCAACGGTGAGGTTAGTGCAGTTGGCGAGCACGGCCATCGGGAGCGTGCGGGACGGTGACTACGAGAAGGACGGCGCGTGGGCACGGCCGGAGCATGCCGGGGGCAGAGAGGATGGGGTCGGGCGTGGGCGCGCATGTAGGCTCGACCGTGGGCGCGGCAAGCGCGATAGTGGGCGCGTGCGGGCACGGTACTATGCGCGACGACAGGAGGAAAAGGGGGAGGCGAAGGCCGAGGGCCTCACCAGCGACGGAGGGAAGAAGGGGCGGCGAGGCTCTGGGTCCACCAGCGATGGAGAGGCGGGGACGGGGCAGTCCGGCGTGAGGGCGAGGAGGCGACGGCGTTGACGGAGTCTGGCGGCACCGGGGATGGACGGATGTGTCGGTGGCGCGGGATTGGGCCCCTCCTTGATCCAGAACTGGGCGAGTGGGATGGTCCAGGAGGAGGGCAAGGCGTCCGGCGTGGGGAGGTGGGGGGTGCGGGGCGGGCGACGTGTTCATCGGGATCGGGCGGTAGCGTCAGGGGCGCAGTGGAGGGGAACGACCCGATCAGGGTTCCGGTCATGAGGGATATGGGGAAGAGAGGTGGGCTAGCTTGGTGGGCAGCCGGCTGGGCCAAGATCTAGTGAGGGGCGGGGGCTCTCCCCTTTTCTTTTTCTTGCCTTCTCCTTTTCTTTTATGTACCTTTGCCGTTTGATTTAATTTTGAAATTCGAATTCAAACGTGATTGAATCATCGCGAGGTTAAAAGCAGTAATCGTGGTGATGCGGCATCATTAGCATGGGATTACTGTTGCATAATTATCCGGGCGTTACACTTACCAATCCTGGAAATTACAGGAATAAGATCTTGAACTATGGGTTTGGTAGTGCCCATAGGAAGACCCAAATAAGTAAATGGCAGGCTCTCAACCTTGCATCCAAAAGATTTGCCAGCATAGTGACTGATTGTTGATCCATATTAATAGGAATCATGGAGGACTTGCTGAAGTTAACAAAGAGTCAAGTAAATAAACTGAATAGATGGAGTAAATATTTCAGATGCATAAGCTAATCTTCATTAGCTGGTATTATCATTAAAGTGTCATCAGCATATTGGATGATTGGATAGTCTTGACCATAAGCATGATCAATAGGTAGATAAACTTCACCATTGGCACATGCAGCATTAATACCAAATTGTAACAGGTCAGCAGCAATAATTTATAGGAGTGGTGAATGAGGATCACCTTGTCTAACTCCTCTTCTGCATATATTTTTTACCTACAACTCCATTAAGAAGGACAGAAGTAGAAGCAGAGTGCAGTATGTTGGACACCCATTTGATCCATCTAGGTCCAAATCCTTTGGCCTTTAACATAGCAATAGTAGCCTTATATTAAATCTTATCAAATGCCTTTTCAAAATCCAGCTTGAGAATGATTATAGGTTTTTTTGACTGATGGCATAAGTGAAGATATTCAAAAGCATATCCTAGATAGTCTTGTATGTTCCCACCTTTGATAAATCCATATTGATTCTGATGAATAACAATGGCGATGATCTTTTGTGCTCTGTTTGCCATTAACTTGGTGATAAATTTAAGAGGAAGGCTAACCAGAGATATAGGTCTAAAATCATTCATATTCTTGGGATTAGGAATCTTTGGTATGAGTGTGATGAAAGCAGTGTTTATACTTCGAATATCACAGTTACCTTCAAAGAAATCCCAAATCATAGTGTAAAATCCTTGCTTAATAATATCCCAACATTTCCTCAAGAAAGCACCATTAAATCCATCAGGTCCTAGAGCTCTGTCAGAAGGTAATTCTTTGACAACATCATCAATTTCATCCATAGAGAAAGGTGCCTCAAGTTCAGCTAGATCATGTGACTGGATGAGTTCATCAAGGTTGAATAGCATAGTAGGATTTATGGATCTATCCAATCTATCTTTGTAGGATTGCCAGATTATTGCAGCTTTATGATCATGTCTCTGATAAGATATTCCATCATCACCAAGGATAGAGGTAATGTATTTTTTTCTGTAGCTCTGGGTAGCCATAGCATGAAAAAAATCAATATTTTCATCATCTAGTCTGACATATCTCATTTTGAATATGGTCTTCCAATAAATTCTTTTAATTTCCAATAGTTTCGCGGTGTGCCTCTTCAATATTTTTCTGAAATTGGATTCCATTGTAGTCAGTGCCCTCCGATCTTCAATGCCATCCAACATAGTGAGAACATAGTTGCATGCAGCAATAGTGGTGTTAAGCCTAGATAGGTTTTTACTCCATTTTTTAGACCTAATCCGAGGCATTTAAATCTGGCAGAAACATCCTTAGCAGAATTACTTAATTGTTGATTTCTATTCCAACATTGTGTCACAGTCTCATAAAATCCATAAAATTCAAACTAGTAGTTTTCAAAGCTGAAAATGGAAGCCCTTGGAATGTCACTGCCAATCTAAATGTGAATAGGGATATGGTCAGATGACACTCTAGAAAGAGGATGTGCCATTGTATTTGGGAATGATAATGTCCAATTTGCAGAAGTAAAGATCCAATCTAACTTTTCCAAAAGTGGCAGATCTTGCATATTACTCCATGTGAAATTTCTTCCTTTAAGTGGTATTTACACTAGATCTAATTGCTGTATAAGACTATTAAACATTAGCATGTTATTTGTGTCCCCACTAGGTCTATTTCTATCATCAGGACTTCTGATCAGATTAAAATCTCCAACTAACATCCAGTGATCCATTTGTTAGGCATCCACATTATCCAACCAATTAAAGAAATCAGCTCTGTCTTCATTTTGGCAAGGACCATAAATATTGGTGATATATAAAATGTGCCCAGATAAGTTGCTAACCAGTTTGACAGTAATTTGGAAGTTGGACTGAGTAATGATAGATCCAGTGAAAAGGCTACCATTCCAGATAGTAATTAGACCACCAGAGAATCCCAGAAGGGATGTATGCATATTGGTTATACCTTCTGGGTGAGAAGTTTCTAAGATAAGCCACATCAAAAGTTTCTCTTTTTGTTTCTTGAATACATATAATGCCACAGTTACTTTCATCAATTCTAGCCCTCAAGTCATCCCATCTAGTTTGAGAGTTAATCCCTCTAACATTCCAGTTTAGAATATTCCATGTTCTATTCATTGATAAAGGGTTGTGGGGGGGGGGGGGTCATATGTAGGAGATGAGTTAATCATTGCTATCACAACTGTGATCTGGTGCATGTATTGGAAAGCAGTAATAAACCAAGGGATTAAACTTGATCTCATAGAACAGCATAACAGACCATTATCAACCTGACCATTCAGACTTCTCATAGAGTGAAATAATAAGCATATCATAAGATCCCAGCAAAGTAAACTTATTATGGAGTTTAACTCCTTACAAACCGAGTTCATGATAGTATCAAAGGATAGCAACCAGCAATAACTGACATAATAAAAAGGCATAAGGCCTAAAGGGGTCTTGACACAACAAGGACAACTAGTGTGATAGCTAAATTTATTCATGGTCACCAGCAGACTTCAGCTTCTCCCTAGAGACCTCCTCAGGAGGGATCTGACACTGCTTGGTTGCAATGGCTTGGATGGTGGTGAGTGGTAGCTCCGAAGGGGGTTCAGCCATAAGATCACGAATTTCATATTCAAATTCAGCAGATAGGTTCTTCTTACACTTTGTCAGGTATTTTTCTTTGATAGCAGCAGCTTCATCTTTAAATCCAACGCTAAGACCAGCTAGGCGATGGCTACAACGCAGATCATTCACATCCAATGGAGCATTGATCTTCGTTCGCTTGTTGACAGCAGGCGAGGCATGAACAGCAGTAGAATCATTTGCAACATTATGGGGTTCTCATGGGCTTGTATGGGTTGGGCACTCGCAATAAAATCCAACAGTGCAGGTGATCCATCTTGCTCTAAATTCCAAACAGTGTTGAGCTCTGAAATTTCAGTTAACTCAGTGATTGACAAAGAAGTAGCATGTGGTGCAGCATGGTACTCTGTAGTTATGGTAAGTAAGCATTTCTTGATAGTCCCATGATCCTCCTCAACATTAATCAACTGGCATCTGGTGCTGACAACAGTGGTGCCAGCTAGTTGTTCTAATATTGCAGGTGCAGAGGCCATAATTTTTGACATCATGTCTTGAAGGGCAATGAAAGAATCAGCAGCCTCAACAGCAGGTTGGACAGGTTGGTCCTGCTGCTCATGTTCAAGGTTGAGGGGGGGAGGGGAGTATGGACCATAGGTACATCCTCATTCCCAGCTTCAGGAGCATGATGGGCAGTAGGAGAAACATGGTGGTTCTCATTATCCACAAACTCTGCATCATTCCAAATTCCACCAAATGGAGCAAAAGGCATGGGATGCATAACACCATCCAGGGGGATCGGATCTTCATCACCACCCATGGCGCCAAGTAGATCTGCCTGAAGAATATATACTGCACAAGTCCAAGACTGGCCATGTCCAAAATCACATGGACTTTGATGAGGATGCAAGCTCTATTTGACATATCATGATTCCGGACTAAAAATTTACCAAGTCCACTGACAGACTCTCTAACTTTGTCAAGTCTCCAAGGCTCAAGAGGAAAGTTTACCATCACAATCCGAGCATCATGTGTAAAGGTGCAATACCTAGGGTTTATACCTCGGTCGTGGCGGACGACGCGGAGGATGGAGTCTCCAACGAAGTAGGGGTTGTTGGCGATAACAGTATCGATGTCACGGGCATGCAAGAATCGAACGAATGCAGCGCCCATGCCGTAGAGAGAGTTCTTCGCGATGCGAAAGCCACGCTCATGGTCAAGGATATGATGAATGAGCATGGCGTCCGTCTCAAACTGATTAGGGTCCGGAGGCGGGGCGAGGGAGATGATGGCCCAGTCCCCGGATTGGACCAGGGGTTCATGCTACCTCTTGAGCACTGCATTGGATTTCCCCAAAGAGGAGAGGATGATGCAGCAAAGTAGCGTAAGTATTTCCCTCAGTTTTTGAGAACCAAGGTATCAATCCAGTAGGAGACCATGCACAAGTCCCTCGTACCTACACAAAATGATAGCAACTCGCAACGAATGCTTAGGGGTTGTCAATCCCTTCACGATCACTTATGAGAGTGAGATCTGATAGAGATAATATTTTTGGTATTTTTGATAGATAGATGCAAAGTAAAAAGTAAAGGTAAAGTAAAAACAAAGCAAGTAAATAAAGTGATATAGATTGATATGATGAGAATAGACCTGGGGGCCATAGGTTTCACTAGTGGCTTCTCTCAAGAGCATAAGTATTCTACGGTGGGTGAACAAATTACTATTGAGCAATTGACAGAATTGAGCATAGTTATGAGTATATCTAGGCAATGATCATGTATATAGGCATCACATCCAAAACAAGTAGATCGAAATGATTCTGCATCTACTACTATTCCTGCACCATCGACCGCTATCCAGCATGCATCTAGAGTATTAAGTAAAAACAGAGTAACACCGTAAGCAAGATGACATGATGTAGAGGGATAAATTCATGCAATATGATAAAAAACCCATCTTGTTATCCTCGATGGCAACAATACAATACGTGCCTTGCAACTCTTCCTGTCACTGAGTAAGGACACCGCAAGATTGAACCCAAAGCTAAGCACTTCTCCCATTGCAAGAACTACCAATCTAGTTGGCCAGACCAAAAAGGATAATTCGAAGAGATTTGCAAAGATAACTTAATTATACATAAAAGAATTCAGAGAAGAATCAAATATTTTCCATAGATAATACTGGATCATAAACCCACAATTCATTGGTCTCAAGAAACACACCGCAAAAAGAAGATTACATCGAATAGATCTCCACGAGAGAGGGGGAGAACGTTGTATTGAGATCCAAAAAAAGAGAAGAAGCCATCTAGCTACTAGCTATGGACCCGAAGGTCTGAAGTAAACTACTCACACTTCATCGGAGGGGCTATGGTGATGATGTAGAAGCCCTCCGTGGTGGATGCCCCCTCCGGCGGAGCTCCGGAACAGGCCCCAAGATGGGAACTCGTGGATACAGAAGGTTGCGGCGGTGGAATTAGGTTTTTGGCTCCTGTTCTGATCGTTCGGGGATACATAGGTATATATAGGAGGAAGGAGTACGTCGGTGGAGCTTCGAGGGGCCCACGAGGTAGGGGGCGCGCCCAGGGGTCCCTCCACCTCATGACCTCCTCGGACACTTCTTGGAGTAGGGTCCAAGTCTCCTGGATCACGTTCGGTTGAAAAATCACGATCCCAAAGGTTTTATTCCGTTTGGACTCAATTTGATATTCTGTTTCTTCGAAATACTGAAAAAAGGCAAAAAACAACAATTCTGGGCTGGGCCTCCGGTTAATAGGTTAGTCCCAAAAGTAATATAAAAGTGGAGAATAAAGCCGAATATAGTCCAAAATAGTAGATAAAGTAGCATGGAGCAATCAAAATTATAGATACGTTGGAGACGTATCAGGCATCCCCAAGCTTAATTCCTGCTCGTCCTCGAGTAGGTAAATGATAAAAAAGAATTTTTGATGCGGAGTGATACTTTGGCATAATTTCAATGCAAATATTCTTAATTGTGGCATGAATATTCAGATCCGAAAGATTCAAGACAAAAGTTCAGATTGACACAAAAATAATAATACTTCAAGCATACTAATCAAAGCAATCATGTCTTCTCAAAATAACATGGCAAAAGAAAGTTCATCCCTACAAAATCATATGGTTAGGCTATGCTTCATTTTTGTCACACAAAGATGTTCCCAACTTCTATACCCCCGATGAAAAGCCAAGCAATTGTTTCATACTTAAATAATCTCAAACTTTTTCAACCTTCACGCAGTACATGAGCGTGAGCCATGGATATAGCACTATGGGTGGAATAGAATATGATGATGGGGATTGTGTGGAGAAGACAAAAAAGGAGAAAGTCTCACATTGACAAGGCTCATCAACAGGCTATGGAGATGCCCATCAATTGATGTCAACATGAGGAGTAGGGATTGCCATGCAATGGATGCACTAGAGCTATGAATGCTCAACAAAAGAAAACTAGTGGGTGTGCATCCAACTCGCTTGCTCACCAAGACCTAGGGCATTTGAGGAAGCCCATCGTAGGAATATACAAGCCAAGTTCTATAATGAAAATTCCCACTAGTATAAAAAGACAACTTATGAGACTCACTACATGAGGAACAAGGTGCTACTTTGAAGCACAATATATGAGACTCAGTACATGAAGAACAAGGTGCTACTTTGAAGCACAATATCTGAGATTCACTACATGAAGAACAAGGTGCTACTTTGAAGCACAAGTGTGGAAAAGAGATAGTAGCATTGCCCTTTTTATTTTCTCTCTTTTTTTCTTTTTTTGGGCCTTTCTTTTTTTCTTTTTAGCCTTTCTCCCCTTTTTTTATTTGGGCAATGCTCTAATAATGATGATCATCACACTTCTATTAATTACAACACAAGGATTACAACTCGAAACTGAGAACAAGATATGACTCTATATGAATGCCTCCGGCGGTGTACCGGGATGGTGCAATGAATCAAGAGTGACATGTATGGAAAATAATGCATGGTGGCCTTGCCACAAATACGATGTCAACTACAAGATCATGCAATGGCAATATGACAAAAGTAATGTATGTCATGATGATGATGGTGGAAGTTGCATGGCAATATATCTCGGAATGGCTATGGAAATGTCATGATAGTTAGGTATGGTGGCTGTTTTGAGGAAGATATAAGGAGGTTTATGTGTGATAGAGTACATCGTATCACGGGGTTTAGATGCACCGGCGAAGTTTGCGCCAACTCTCAAGGTGAGAAAGGGCAATGCACGGTACCGAAGAGGCTAGCAATGGCGGAAAGGTGAGAGTGCATATAATCCATGGACTCAACATTAGTCAAAAGAACTCATATACTTATTGCAAAAATTTAGAAGTCATCAAAAATTCAAGTACTACGCGCATGCTCCTAGGGGGATAGACTGGTAGGAAAAGACCATCGCTCGTCCCCGATCTCCACTCATAAGGATGCACAAGCCAGGTACACTTCATGTTTCAAATTTGTTACACAACTTTAACCATACGTGCATGCTACGGGATTTGCAAACTTCAACACAAGTATTTCTCAAATTCATAATCACCCAACTAGCACGACTTTGATATTATCACCTCCACATCTCAAAACAATTATCGAGCATCAAACTTATCTTAGTATTCAATTTGTCGTGGTAGTAAGACTGACAGTAGAATGGGGGGTAGGTATGGAGAGGCAAGATCCTAGCTATGGAGTAGTTGTATACACAAGAGATTTACGAGTTCAGGCCCTTCTTAGAGGAAGTAACAGCCCTACGTCTCGGAGCCCGGAGGCGGTCGACTGGATTATATGTGTATGAGTTACAGGGGTGCGAACCCTTTACACTGAGGAGGGGGGTGGCTTATATAGTGTCTGCCAGACCCCTCCGGCCCTCAGTTATGCAGGGTTTAAAGTACATAAAGATTGGCGTTACTGGTAACGCCCTACATAAAGTGTCATCATGGCCATAAAGAATACTTAATTACAGACCGTTTGGATACAGAGTGGCTCTTAATCTCCCAGTGGTCGAGTGAGTCCTCATGGTCGAGTGCCTTCGAGTCCGTCGAGTGGAATCCCTCTTGGTCGACTGGAAGGCAGCTTCTTCTGAAGATGTCCTTGGGGAGGGTACTTTGGACAGGTCCATGACCCTACCCTAGGTACATGACTTCATCATTAGCCCCCGAATGGATCGAGGCTTGAGTGAGGAAGGAGTTGATAATCTTTCCGACCTGTTTTTGTGTTCTGAGCATGTCTCATCCTGGATCAATGACCTTAATGATGGCATCAAATTTTCTTTCAGTCGCCTTGATCCATTCTTTTCCTCTGTCGAGTGAACTTTTGAACTTGGTGGACTTCTGAGCAACGGATCGTAGGAAATCTACCGTCTGACAGGCTGCTCTGCTGTTAGCGGATTTTGTGGGATCCGAATTTTGGGAAGTGCGCGAAGCGGGGTGGACCGAGGTACTCGGATGGGATAAAGCATAGACGCCTCGATTTCCCCGCCGCCTTTTTCACCATGTATCACGCACGCAACTGTTTCTGGATTTGACAGGACCGCCCGGGCCTACCTGTCAGCCACTCGGAAGCATCTCTATATAAGGTGCCAGGCGAGGATTTTTGAACAGTGCGTCTCCATTCCCCCCTCCGCCTTCCTCACCCACGGCTGCTGTGCCCGCCTTTGCCTCCGCCAATCCACTCCTCGCGCGCCTTGCCGGCGACGATGGTGAAGGAGAAGACGGCAGCCTTGGAGCGAGCGAAGAAGGCGACGGCGACGGCGAAAATAAAGGAAAGAGCGACCAGTCGGGGTGGATCTTCGTGGAGGTCCCGCCTGCCGCAAGGTTGGGTCCAAGGAGATTGGATCCGCTCGACCATCACCCAGGCGGATTTCAACGACCTGGCCAACAAGGGACTGATCTCTCATGGGTCAGCAAGACTTCCGGGGACCGAGTGGCAACCGCAGCCACTGGAGGGTGAGTGTGTTCTCCTAGCCACTCATGTAGATCGCGGATTCTCCCTGCCACCGAGTCTTTTCTTCCGAGGGTTTCTGAACTTCTTTGGGGCGCAACTCCACCATTTCACTCCCAATTCCATTGCCTACCTCGCCGCCTTTGTGTCTATGTGCGAAAACTTCCTGGGTTGTCGACCGCACTGGGGTCTCTTTAAGCACATATTCACCTGTCGCTCACAGACGGTGAAAAAGGCGAGTTCGGATGATGAGAGGACCAAGGTTATCCAGATGTGTGGGGGTCTTGGGATCCAAATGAGGAGTAAGAGTGCTTCTCCGGCCATGACCCTTCCTGAGTCGGTTAGAGGGTGGCAGTCGACCTGGTTCTACTGCCAAGACGAGTCGACGCCGGGGCAGTCGACTGGTCTCCCTCCATTCTCCATGGACCGAGTGAACAAACCATCTTCTCTGAAGGTGCTCCTGGAGGAGAAGGCTCAGGTTAAAATGTTGATGGAGCGTGTAGTCCAGCTCATTCGGGACGGAGTGACTGTCATGGACCTTCTAGAGGTTTTCCTTCGACGGCGTATTCAAGCGCTCCAATACCAAGGCCACCCGATGTGGCTGTACTGTGGCACCGAAGATACCACTCGGGTCCATCCATAGGTGGTCAGCGACGCCACACTGGAGAGGTGGATGGCTGCCATCACAGGGAATAAGGATAACCCTCGAGGGGCTAGGAGGATCCCACCACTCGACCATACCTACCAACCAGACACGGTATGACCACTTATCCCTGGTTGTGATCATGTTTTATTCATTCTGTTTTACTTCAAATCGGTCGATTGACCTTTGTCTTGTTTTGTCGTCTGTCAGGCCACCACTGAGTTATACTCGATGGCCAACGGGGCGCAGGCACCGACTGAGGAGGAAGAAGGAAGTGGAGGCGAAAGCCAGGAGGAGTGGGATTCGGATGCTGACGATGATGATGACGATGATGACTCTGATGAGGAGGAAGAGGAGGAGGAGGAGGAAGTTGCACCTCCCCATTCGGAAAGACGCTCGAAGCTTGTCCATGATCCTGCAACTGAGTGTGGTAAGGGGGTTGCGCCCGTCGCGCAGTCGACCAAGCGTCCTCGGACGACTTCTCCGGCGCCGACTGAGAAAGCTCCGAAGCAATCTCGAGTGGCACCATCGAAGCCAACGAAGGTCTTGCCGAAGATGAAGATGGCGATCCCCACTATCTCAGGGTAATGGTGTAGCTTGAGTTTTCTTGTTTCGCATGAATTCATTCTTGGCCGATTCGTGAGCTAACCGATTGACTTCTGGAATTGCAGTGCTGCTACTTCTGATACCTCGACCAGACCTGAAGACCACGAGATGGAAGATGTTGTTACTTCAAAACCTGGTATGACTTTTGCAGTTCCGTCTTCAGTCGCTTGGCTCTTTGTCTTTAATTTTGACTCTTTTCTGCAGCTCCATCTAACGTCGTTATTGACCTTCCTGACGACGATGACGAGGAACCACTGAGGCAGAGGAGGAACAAGAAAGCGTCTGCTGGCAAGGCGACTCAGGACGTGTCAGCACCCGAGACATTGATCGTGGAGGGGGGTAACGTCACTCGGCCTACCGTATCCTTTGCGGTGCCGCTGACGAGTGCTCGCCCTTCGTCGTCGAGTGCTGCTCAGCCTTCACTTTTCTCGACCCACCACATCCCAGAAGACCAAGCCAGTGCTGCTAAAGAAGCAATACGCCAGGCAGGGGTCATGATGGAGCAAGTGAAAGCAATCCGAGACGCCAGTTAGGCAGCTTATGACGCCAGTTCAGCTCTTCAGAGCAATGTTCAGGTCAGTCGGTCACTGCCTGTTCTGTTAGGATATGATATCTGAAAATCCTTCTATCTGAAAATTTTAGTGTCTGTCAAACACCCACTGGGTGCGTTGATTGAAATTCCGGATTAGTGGGGGCAAGCTGAGTGCACCCACTGGGTGTAGTCCCCAAGGCTATGGTGGACTGCTGGCAGTCGACCATAGTCTTTATGTCTTAAGCTTTTTCTTGACTCGATCAGGTCGAATGGATTCGTAGACCGGTGGGGGCACGCTGAGTGCACCCACTGGGTGTAGTCCCCAAGACTGTGGTCGACTGCTGGCAGTCAACTACAGTCTGAAGAACATCTCTCTCTTTTTTTTGCTATTTGTTGGTCGACTGATCGACTCTAACTGATAGAACTAGTGGGGGCACGCTGAGTGCACCCACTGGGTGTAGTCCCCGAGACTATGGTCGAATGTTTATATTCGGCTGTAGTCTTAGAAATGCTATGATTTTTCCTTAGTCACTCGGAAGTGAACTATTTTTGACATCTGTCGATTGGTTCTTCGCAGAAATCTTGCGAGCTTGCGGCTCATTACACTAAGTTGGAGAACAAGCAAATCCAGCTCGAGCTTGATCTGAAACTGGTCCAGGAGAACTTCACGAAGTCAAAGGAGGAGGCAAAAGGTATGTTTGGTGAGAACCTCAACGACTGCTTTTGCCTCTCGTCCGTTTGAGAGTCTAATCTCACTATGACTTTGCAGACAAACTGAGGGATGCTCTGAAGAAGAAAGACCTTGACTTGGCTGAGATGCAGAAAGCGGCTTTAGAGAAGACCAAGCTCGCAGATGAGAATCTGGCTTCAATCACCAAGCTTGAAGAGGAAAATACCATTCTGAAAGCTGCTCTTGATGCGGCCAACAAGGAGGTCAGTCGACTGAAGAGTGACAAGATTGCCTTGAGTGACAAGGCCAGTGAGCTGGTGGGAAAGAAGAATGATCTGGAAGCTTATCTGGGAGGACTCGCCAAGAAGCTATTCCTCATGCTTGAAGGTAATCTTTTGTACCAAATAGACATTTTAACTATGATCTCGCCATCAGACTGATGTCTTGACTTTGGGGTTGTGCTTGCAGAGTTCTGCTAGAACTTTGAAGAGGAGACTGGTCGATTGGAAATAAACCTGGATCCCAGCAACTCTCCTGTGAAAGACGAAGTCGCCATGAATGTGCTCCAACTTGAATCTCGCATTGCTGTTGTTGACTATCTCGCAAGGCTGAAGGTCGCAACTTCCCGCATCGACACAACACTCTGGCCAAGAGAGACGCTTCAGAACAACCTCGAGTCTCTGATGACTCGACTGAACGAGGTTCCAAGTCGAGTGCAAGAATGGAAGAAGTCTTCTGCCAGGTGTGGCGCGGATGTTGCTTTGTCTCTGGCCCGTGTTCACTGCAAGGAGGCGCGGGAGGACAAGCTGGCAGCCCTTAAGGTGGCTAATACCAAGAAGCATGATTTCCGATCTTTCATGGAGACCTTCATCGCTGCTGCCACTCGGATTGCAGATGAAATCGACCTGGACGAATTTGTTGCGCCTTCCAGCCCTCTGCAGGAGGGGTAAAAAACTTCTGTGCTTGATACTTTAAATTTGTCTCGGTATGACGAGTGATTTTTGTAACCGATAAACCTTAACGGGCTTAGCACCTGAGCACTTTCGGTTCCGTAAGACGTTATCTGAACTTGAATTCGACATTGAATATGTTGGCATCTGGTTTGATGTGTCTTTTGCAAGCTAGGATGAAGCACTTATTGCAATCGACTTGTTCTTCAGCACACTTAGGCGAGCACTGGGCTACAGCTAAGCCTCCGAGTGGGAGGTCCGCTCTCCACTCGGTAGGATTTTCAAAAACTTAGGCGAGCCCTGGGCTGCAGCTAAGCCCCCGAGTGGGAGGTCTGCTCTCCACTCGGTAGGATTTTCAGAAACTTAGGCGAGCGCTGGGCTGCAGCTAAGCCCCCGAGTGGGAGGTCCGCTCTCCACTCGGTAGGATTTTCAAAAACTTAGGCGAGCGCTGGGCTGCAGCTAAGCCCCCGACTGGGAGGTCTGCTCTCCACTCGGTAGGATTTTCAGAAACTTAGGCGAGCATTGGGCTGCAGCTAAGCCCCCGAGTGGGAGGTCCGCTCTCCACTAGGTAGGATTTTCAAAAACTTAGGCGAGCGTTGGGCTGCAGCTAAGCCCCCGAGTGGAAGGTCCGCTCTTCACTCGGTAGGATTTTCAAAAACTTAGGCGAGCGCTGGGCTGCAGCTAAGCCCCCGAGTGGGAGGTCTGCTCTCCACTCGGTAGGATTTTCCAAAACCTAGGCAAGCGTTGGGCTGCCGCTAAGTTCCCGAGTGGGAGGTTTCCCCTCGGTAGGATTTTTGCGGTGTTTCTCTGAGGAAGAAGGCATCAATCGACCTGCACCTCGTCTTCCTTGCGGGGTGCACATTATACTTGTGGCGTAGCTCGGAAGGAGAAGTGGCAGTCGACCTGTACCTCGTCCTCCTTGCGGAGAGCACATTATACTTGTGCCGTAGCTCGGAAAAAGAGGGTAGCAGTCGACCTGCACCTCATCCTCCTTGCGGAGCGCACGTTATACTTGTACTTAGGCGAGCGCTATGCTGCAGCTAAGCCCCCGAGTGGGAGGCTGGCTCACCACTTGGTAGGATTTTATTGAAACTTAGGCGAGTACTTGGACTGCAGCTAAGCCTCCGAGTGGGAGGCTGGCTCACCACTCGGTAGGATTTTATTAAAACTTAGGCGAGTACTTGGACTGCAGCTAAGCCTTCGAGTGGGAGGCTGGCTCACCACTCGGTAGGATTTTATTAAAACTTAGGCGAGTACTTGGACTGCAGCTAAGCCTCCGAGTGGGAGGCTGGCTCACCACTCGGTAGGATTTTATTAAAACTTAGGCGAGTACTTGGACTGCAGCTAAGCCTCCGAGTGGGAGGCTGGCTCACCACTCGGCAGGATTTTAAAGTACTTAGGCGAAACGGATTCGCAGCTAAGCCCCCGAGTGGGAGGCTGGCTCACCACTCGGCAAGGATTTTTTTACAAACTTAGGCGAAACGGATTCGCAGCTAAGCCACCCACTGGGGGGGGGGGAATTTTATTGAACAAACAAAAGTGACAACAATCACTGGGAGAACTATAACACTATTGTCTTTTGAAAAATGAACTACATAAGTGCTTTTATTACATTTCCGAGCGGCTACTTAAGTGTAAAAGGGGCGGAGCAGCTCCGCGTTCCAAGCTCGGGGCTCGTCGATCTTGTGCTCGACGTTGTAAAGACGGTACGCTCCATTGTGGAGAACCTTGGTGACGATGAAGGGACCTTCCCAAGAAGGAGCGAGCTAGTGTGGTTTCTGCTGATCCACTCGGAGAACCAAATCTCCTTCCTGGAAGGCTCGACTCTTCACATTTTTGGCGTGGAAGCGACGCAAGTCTTGCTGGTAAATGGTCGATCGGATCAGAGCCATCTCCCTTTCTTCCTCTAGAAGGTCGACTGCATCCTGCCGTGCTTCTTCTGCTTCAGCTTCGGTGTAGAGCTCGACTCGAGGAGCGTTGTGAAGCAGGTCACTCGGCAAGACCGCTTCAGCTCCGTAGACCAAGAAGAACGGAGTTCTCCTAGTCGACCAGTTAGGCGTGCTCCTTAACCCCCAAAGCACTAAGGGAAGCTCATCGACCCATGCTCCAGCCGCATGCTTGAGATCATGCATCATTCGGGGTTTCAACCCTTTGAGAATCAAGCCATTAGCCCGCTCTGCTTGTCCATTCGACTGAGGATGAGCGACTGAAGCATAGTCGACTCGTGTGCCCTGAGATGTGCAGAACGCCCTGAATACCTCGGAATCGAAGTTTGATCCGTTATCAGTGATGATGCTGTGTGGGACTCCATATCTGAATATCAACACTCTGATGAAGCTGACAGCAGTGCCGGCATCAAGGTTCTTGATGGGCTTAGCCTCAATCCACTTGGTGAACTTGTCGACTGCTACCAGCACATGTGTGAAACCGCTTCTGCCTGTTCTCAAGGGTCCAACCATATCCAGCCCCCATACCGCGAAGGGCCAGACGAGTGGTATGGTCTTTAAAGCTGAGGCGGGCTTGTGTGACATATTGGAGTAAAATTGACATCCCTCACACTTGTCGACTATCTCCTTTGCCATTTCATTCGCTCTTGGCCAGTAAAATCCGGCTCGGTATGCTTTGGCTACGATGGTCCGAGAGGACGCATGATGGCCACAGGTCCCCGAGTGGATGTCGTCAAGGATTATTCGACCTTCTTCTGGCGTTATGCATTTCTGACCAACTCCAGTCGCGCTTTCTCTGTACAACTGTCCCCTTATCACGGTAAAGGCTTTAGATCGACGGACGATCTGTCGAGCCTCCTCTTCATCCTCTGGGAGCTCTTTCCTTAAGATATACGCGATATACGGCACTGTCCAATCGGGAGTGATCACCAGAACTTCCATGATCAGGTCGACCACTGATGGAACTTCAACAACAGTCGGATCCGTGACACTTTTAGGCTGCGGAGCTTCTTCGGTAAAAGGATCTTCTTTGACTGATGGAGTATGGATATGCTCCAAGAACACATCACTGGGAATGGCTTCTCTCTTGGAACCTATCTTCGCCAAATCATCAGCCGCTTGATTCTTCAGTCGGGGTATATGGTGGAGCTCTAACCCTTCGAATTTCTTTTCAAGCTTCCTCACTGCATTGCAGTATCCAGTCATGGCTGGGCTTCTAACGTCCCACTCCTTCATCACCTGATTGACCACCAAATCTGAGTCGCCATAAACCATAAGGCGACGGACGCCGAGTGAAATGGCCATGCGCAACCCATACAAAAGTGCTTCATATTCTGCTTCATTATTGGAGGAATCAAAGTGGATCTGGAGCACATATCTGAGCTTATCTCCTCGGGGAGAAACCAAAACTACCCCAGCACCGGAACCATTTAACATCTTAGAGCCATCAAAGAACATGGTCCAATGCTCCGAGTGAACTTGAGTCGGCTGCTGTTGTTCAATCCACTCGGCAAGGAAATCTGCTATCGCTTGGGACTTAATGGCTTTCTTTGCCTCAAACTTGATATCAAGGGGAAGGAGTTCAATCGCCCATTTCGCCACTCGACCAGTTGCATCTCTGTTGTGCAGAATCTCTGACAGTGGGGCGTCGCTGACGACTGTAATGGAATGATCAGAGAAATAATGAGCAACCTTCTTCGTGGTCATGTAGATCCCATACACAAGCTTCTGATAATGAGGATATCTTTGCTTCGATGGAGTCAAAACTTCAGAGAGATAATACACTGGGCGCTGAACTTTGAAGGCTTTCCCTTCTTCTTCCCGCTCGACCGTAAGTACTGTACTGACGACTTGTCCTGTGGCTGCAATGTAAAGCAACAGAGGCTCTTTGCTGATTGGAGCAGCAAGCACCGGCTGGGTGGAGAGCAGAGCTTTTAGCTCGGCAAACGCTGCATCAGCTTCTGGAGTCCACTCGAACTTGTCTGCCTTCTTCATCAGTCGGTAAAGAGGCAATGCCTTTTCACCGAGGCGAGAGATGAATCGACTTAACGCGGCCAAGCATCCAGTAAGCTTCTGGACATCGTGCACACGCACAGGGCGTTTCATTCGGAGTATGGTGCCAACTTTTTCTGGGTTAGCGTCGATTCCTCGTTCTGAAACGAGAAAACCGAGTAACTTTCCACCAGGAACTCCGAATGTGCACTTTGATGGATTAAGCTTGATATCATACCTCCTGAGATTGGCAAATGTTTCAGCGAGGTCAGTCAACAGGTCGGAACCCTTTCGTGACTTGACCACGATATCATCCATGTACGCTTCCACATTCCGACTGATTTGAGTGAGTAAACACTTTTGAATCATCCTCATGAACGTGGCTCCGGCATTCTTGAGACCGAATGGCATGGTGACATAGCAGAAGCACCCGAATGGAGTGATGAAAGCTGTTTTGATCTTGTCGGGTCCATACAGACGGATCTGATGGTATCCGAAATAGGCGTCTAGAAAAGACAATCTCTCGCATCCCGCAGTCGAGTCGACAATTTGGTCGATGCGAGGGAGAGGAAAATGATCTTTCGGGCAGGCCTATTGATATGTTTGAAATCGATGCACATGCGAAGTGACTTGTCCTTCTTGGGGACCATGACAACATTGGCGAGCCACTCGGAGTGGTATATCTCTCGGATAAACTCTGCTGCCAGGAGTCAAGCCACCTCCTCGCCAATGGCCTTTCTCTTCTGGACGGCGGACCGTCGAAGATGTTCTTTGACAGGTTTTGCTTTGAGTCCACTCTTAAAAGATGCTCAGCCAGCCCCCTGGGAACACCCGGCATGTCAGCAGGCTTCCATGCAAAGATGTCCCAGTTCTCACGGAGGAACTGGATGAGCGCTTCTTCCTATTTAGAGTCGAGTGTTGTGGAAATATGGGTCGGAGCTGCACTGGGGTCGGTCGGGTGAATGTGAACGGGCTTCGTCTCACCAGACGACTGGAACGCTGACTCTGTGGCGGGCTTCTTGGCCCGCAATAAATCACTCGGATCTGCATTTTTCTTGTATTCCTCTAGCTCTACCACTGTTATCTGGGAATCGGCAATCTTTGAGCCTTTCTGAAAACACTCTTCTGCCTTCTTCCGATTGCCAGTGATAGTGATCACGCCTTTGGGGCCAGGCATCTTCAATTTGAGGTACACGTAACATGGTCGAGCCATGAACCGTGCATAAGCTGGTCTCCCCAAAATAGCGTGGTAAGCGCTCTGGAAATCCACGACTTCAAATGTCAGCTTCTCTTTGCGGAAATGCTTCGAGTCGCCGAACACCACATCTAGAGCTATTTGGCCGAGTGACTCAGCCTTCTTTCCAGGAATGACTCCATGAAAACTCATGTTGCTGGAGCTGAGTCTGGACATCGGAATGCCCATTCCCTTTAGCGTCTCCGCATACAATATATTCAGTCCACTACCACCATCCATCAGCACCTTCGTCAGTCGAGTGCCTTCGACGACTGGGTCGACCACCAGAGCTTGCCTCCCAGGGGTGGCTATGTGAGTCGGATGATCGGACTGGTCGAACGTAATGGCAGTTTGAGACCATCTCAGATAGCTTGGTGTCGCCGGAGCGACCATATTTACCTCACGGTTGATAACTTTCAATCGACTTTTGCTCTCCACATCAGCAAAAATCATTAGGGTGGAATTGACATGAGGGATATCCTCCATCACTGTCCTCCTTGTCCTCAGCCTTGTCCGACTCCTTTTCCTTGTCCTTGGGCTGTTTTCCTTGAAACTGCTGGATTAAGAGCCGGCACTGGCGAGTGGTATGTTTCGGGTAGATGAAGTTACCCTCTTCGTCTTTCTTCGTGTGGATGTGACACGGCAGATCCATCACGTCATTTCCTTCCTTATCTTTCACCTTCTTGGGGTTCCAAGATCCTTTGGGCTTCCCTTTGAATTTGCCCTAAGTCACGGCCAGAGCCTCTCCAGGAGCAGCTGGCTCGGCTTTCCGTTTCTGCTTCCGACTGGAGTTTCCTTTTTCCGACTGACTCGGCTTGTACTTGCCACTCCGGAGTCTATCCTCTTCTTCACCGTTGGCGTATTTGGTGGCAATCTCCATCATTCGACTCAGGGTCATATCCCCGGTTTGACCAAACTTTAGACTTAACTCTCTGTTCTTGACGCCATCCTTGAAGGCACAGACTGCCTGATGATCAGACACGTTCTCCACGGTATGATGCAAAGTGATCCATCTCTGGATGTAATCTCTCAGGGTTTCATTCGACTTTTGCACGCAGACTTGCAGCTCCGTCAATCCTGCTGGTCGCTTGCAAGTTCCCTCGAATGTCCTGACGAACACTCGGGAAAGATCTTCCCAAGTGTAAATGCTGCTAGGAGCTAACTGATTCAACCACGCCCTGGCCGAACCCTCCAACATGAGTGGTAAGTGCTTCATGGCCACCTCATCATTACCGCCACCAATCTGTACTGCCACTCGGTAGTCTTCAAGCCAGGTTTCAGGCTTGGACTCACCGGTGAACTTACTTACCCCAGTCGCCAACCTGAAGTTGGGGGGTATCACTGCGGCTCTGATGGCTCTGTTAAAACATTCTGGACCTGAAACATGGACTCGGCTGCTAGTGGGCGCATCTCTGTCATGGCCGCCTCGATGAGCTCTGTTCCGATCGACCAAACCTTGCACGATGATGGATCTCGCGTCAAAGCCTGGTTCCCTGGGGTCAACCGGAGCTCGTCGCCCAACACTGAACTGGCGCCTATCATCTTGCTGCCGATGAGCGTAAGACCAACCCCTTGGGGGAGGAGTGGGCACTTGATGCCGATCATCACGGTCGAATCGGTCATCATATTGGTCACGTCGACCTTCACGTCCCTCACGCCGCGGAGGCGATCTTGGGCTATGAGCCGACTGAACTGTATTCGCAGCGACGGATCGACTGTAAATCCTGTTGCGTGATTGTGACATGGCTGAATTCTGATCTCCTGCTGCTCGGAGCAAATCTTTGATCTGCATCAAGCCTCTGCCAGCCTCCGACTGAGAGGGCTGAATTGACTCTGCTATGCGGGCCGCAACTGCTAAATTCTGAATCAGGGTTCGATATACCTGAGTTGGTTGCGGAAAGAGCTGACGTCGACTGGAGTCGGGTACTCGTTGCCGCGCACGCTCGTCGAGTGCTCGCTAGAGGTTCTCCAGTCGAGTGCGTTCATCCAAGTTGGCCAAACGCACCTCTTCCAAGGCACGAGCCTCGGGAGTTTCTCCTGCGATGGGAGTATGCAAGGCATCCATGTTCCGGCGGCGAAGATCTTCCCTTTGCAGAGAAGTGAGTGGCTCGGGTTGATATTCCTCGTGGGCCTGAGCGGGGTCGCCTCCGCCGTCTATCCCGTCGGTGCGGGGGAAGCCGGGAGGACTACGAGGCCCATTGACCATCAGAATCTCCGCCGCTCGATCACTATTGTCGCACTCGGATGCAGTCTCTACGGAGCCAGTCGACAGATCGAATAGGCCGTAGAGAGATTCGTCGGGCTCGATTGCCGTGACATGAGTGGTGGCCGTTTGGCGAGCCACTGCGTGTCTCACCCACCGCTGGAGCCTCGACCAGCCAGAGTGCTTGCACTGGCGGGAGACAAGGAGGGAGGACGACACGGGAGTCGACCGATACGGAGTCGACGGTTGCCGCAGCAGGACGCCACGGACACACGCCCGAAAATGCGTCGCACCGTGGACGGGGAGCGCGTCGATGTCGAGTGGAGCCTCCTGGAGCCAAGCGGAGTCGTCGGCGATGAAAGTGAGCGCACCGAGACGGATCTCGCAGCCCTCGACCAGAACTCTGCCAGAAACCATGATGAAGGCAATCGGAACAATTGGAACTTCTCCAAAAATTGCTAAGACACCTGCCCCACGGTGGGCGCCAACTGTCGTGGTACTAAGACTGACAGTAGAATGTGGGGTAGGTATGGAGAGGCAAGATCCTAGCTATGGAGTAGTTGTATACACAAGAGATTTACGAGTTCAGGCCCTTCTCAGAGGAAGTAACAGCCCTACGTCTCGGAGCTCGGAGGCGGTCGACTGGATTATATGTGTATGAGTTACAGGGGTGCGAACCCTTTACACTGAGGAGGGGGTGGCATATATAGTGTCTGCCAGACCCCAGCGGCCCTCAGTTATGCAGGGTTTAAAGTAGATAAAGGATTGGTGTTACTGGTAACGCCCTACATAAAGTGTCATCATGGCCATAAAGACTACTTAATTACAGACCGTTTGGATACAGAGTGGCTCTTAATCTCCCGGTGGTCGAGTGAGTCCTCATGGTCGAGTGCCTTCGAGTCCGTCGAGTGGAGTCCCTCTTGGTCGACTGGAAGGCAGCTTCTTCTGAAGATGTCCTTGGGGAGGGTACTTTGGACAGGTCCATGACCCTACCCTAGGTACATGACTTCATCAAATTCACTCAAAAGAAAATTTCACATATCGTGAACACCAAGTATATTAACATTAATCAAATTACCATGATATTAAAGACTCTCAAAATAATCTAAGTGAAGCATGAGAGATCAATAGTTTCTTTAAAACAAATCCACCACCGTGCTCTAAAAGATCCAAGTGAAGCACTAGAGCAAAAATTATCATGCTCAAAAGATATAAGTGAAGCACTATGAGCAAAACTATCAAGCTCAAAAGATATAAGTGAAGCACATAGAGTATTCTAACAAACTCCAATTCATGTATGGCTCTCTCAAAAGATGTGTACAGCAAGGATGATTGTGGTAGACTAACAAGCAAATACACAAATAATACAATACGCTCCAAGCAAAACACATATCATGTTGGTGAATAAAATTATAGCTCCAAGTAAATTACCGATGGAAGTGGACGAAAGAGGGGATGCCTTCCGGGGCATCCCCAAGCTTTGACTTTTTGGTGTACTTGGATTATCTTGGGGGTGCCATGGGAATCCCAAAGCTTAGGCTCTTGCCACTCCTTGTTCCATAATCCATCAAAAGAATTCACCCAAAACTTGAAAACTTCACAACACAAAACTCAACAGAAATCTCGTGAGCTCCGTTAGAGAAAGAAAACAAAAGACTACTTCAAAGTACTGTAATGAACTAATTATTTATTTATATTGGTGTTAAACCTACTGTATTTCAACTTCTCTATGCTTTATAAACTAATTTACTAGCCATAGATTCATGAAAATAAGCAAACAACACACGAAAAACAGAATCTGTCAAAAACAGAACAGTCTGTAGCAATCTGTAACTAACGCAAACTTCTGGAACTCCAAAAATTCTACCAAAATAGGAAGTCATGGAAAATTTGTTTGTTTATCCGCAGCAAAAATAATCAACGCAAAATCACGTTCCTATGATTTATCATAACTAAATTTGTGCATGCAAAGTTTCTGTTTTTCAGCAGAATCAAATCAACTATCATCGTAGGTTATCCTATAGGTCCTACTTGGCACAAACACTATGTAAAACATAAAACCACATCCAAACAGAAGGTAGATGGATTATTTATTCCTGAACAGAAGCAAAAAAAACACAAAATAAAATTGGGTTGCCTCCCAACAAGCGCTATCATTTAACGCCCCTAGCTAGGCATAAAAGTAAGGATAGATCTAGGTATTGCCATCTTTGGTAGGCAATCCATAAGTGGCTCTCATGATAGATTCATATAGTAATTTTATTTTCTTTCTAGGGAAGTGTTCCATACCCTTCTTTAAGGGAAATTGGAATCTGATATTCCCTTCCTTCATATCAATAATTGCACCAATCGTTCTAAGCAAAGGTCTACCAAGAATAATAGGACATGAAGGATTGCAATCTATATCAAGAACGATAAAATCTACGGGCACATAATTCCTATTTGCAACAATAAGAACATCATTAATTCTTCCCATAGGCTTTTTAATAGTGGAATCCGCAAGATGCAAGTTTAGAGAGCAATCATCAAAATCACGGAAATCTAGCAAATCACATAAAGTTTTGGGAATAGTAGAGACACTAGCACCCAAATCACACAAAGCATAAAACTCAAAATATTTAATTTTAATTTTAATAGTAGGTTCCCACTCATCATAGAGTTTTCTAGGGATAGAAACTTTCAACTCAAGCTTTTCTCCATAAGATTGCATCAAAGCAACAAAAATATGTTCGGTAAAGGCCTTATTTTACTATAAGCATGAGGAGAATCTAGCACGGATTGCAACAAGGAAATACAACCAATCAAAGAGCAATTTTCATAATTAAATTCCTTGAGATCCAAAATAGTGGGTTTAGCAACATCACAGTTTTTATTAATTTCAATCCCACTTTCATCAATTTCATCATCAAGATCTAGAAACTCCGAATTCTTAAAACGCCTTCTAGGTAAAGGAAGATAATCTTCAGATTCATCAAGATTCATATTGCAAAACAAAGATTTAATGGGGGACACATCAATAACTTTTAGATCTTCATCTTGATTTTCATAGGGATTGGAAGAACACGCTTTAATAAAGGCATCTTTGGAAGCGCGCATCCTAGCGGTTCTTTCCTTGCACTCATCAATGGAAATTCTCATGGCTTTGAGAGACTCATTGATATCATGCTTAGGAGGAATAGATCTAAGCTTTAAAGAATCAATTTCAAGAGAAATTCTATCAACGTTCCTAGCCAAATCATCAACTTTAAGCAATTTCTCTTCAAGCAAAGCATTACAATTCTTTTGTGAATTCATAAACTCTTTAACACTACTCTCAAATTCAGAGGGCATCTTATTAAAATTTCCATAAGAGTTATTGTAGGAATTTCCATAATTATTAGAAGGATTACTAGGATAAGGCCTAGGATTAAAATTCCCTCTATAAGCGTTGTTTCCAAAACTATTCCTACCAACAAAATTCACATCCATAGATTCATTATTATTCTCAAGCAAAGTGGACAAAGGCATATCATTGGGATCAAGAGGAGTATTTTTAGGAGCAAACATCTTCATAAGTTCATCCATCTTTTCACTCAAAACATTAATTTCTTCTATAACATGCACTTTTTTACTAGAAGATCTTTCAGTGTGCCATTGAGAATAGTTAGCCATAATATTATCAAGCAATTTGGTAGCATCCCCTAACGTAATTTTCATAAAGGTGCCTCCCGCAGCCGAATCTAAAATATTTCTAGAAGCAAAATTCAATCCGGCATAAAAAAATTGTATGATCATCCATAAATTCAAACCATGAGTAGGGCAATTGCAAAGCATTAATTTCATTCTTTCCCAATATTGGGCAACATGCTCATGATCAAGTTGTTTAAAATTCATGATATCGTTCCTAAGAGTGATAATCTTAGCGGGAGGAAAATACTTAGAGATAAAAGCATCTTTGCACTTGTTCCAAGAATCAATACTATTTTTAGGCAAAGATGAAAACCAAACTTTAGCACGATCTCTAAGTGAAAACGGAAATAACTTCAATTTGACAATATTGTTATACGTATCTTTCTTCTTTTGCATATCACACAAATCAACAAAGTTGTTTAGATGAGTGGCGGCATCTTCACTAGGAAGGCCGACGAATTGTTCTTTCATAACAAGATTCAACAAAGCGGTATTGATTTCACAAGACTCATCATTATTAAGAGGAGCAATCGGAGTACTAAGGAAATCATTATTATTGGTATTCGAGAAGTCACACAACTAGGTATTATCTTGCGCCATGGCAACAAGTAATCCAACACACAAGCAAACAGAAAGGCAACGGGAAAAAGGCAAACGGGAAAGAGAGGAGGAGATTGGGAAAGAGAGGGCAAATAAAACGGCAAGGGTGAAGTGGGGGAGAGGAAAACGAGAGGCAAATGGCAAATAATGTAATGCGAGAGATAGCGATTGCGATGGGTACTTGGTATGGTTGACTTGCTTGCGTGAGCCTCCCCGGCAACGGCGCCAGAAATTCTTCTTGATACCTCTTGAGCACTGCGTTGGATTTCCCCGAAGAGGAGAGGATGATGCAGCAAAGTAGCGTAAGTATTTCCCTCAGTTTTGGAGAACCAAGATATCAATCCAGTAGGAGACCACACACAAGTCCCTCGTACCTACGCAAAACGATAGCAACTCGCAACCAACGCTTAGGGGTTGTCAATCCCTTCACGGTCACTTACGAGAGTGAGATCTGATAGAGATAATATTTTTGGTATTTTTGATAGATAGATGCAAAGTAAAAGGTAAAGGTAAAGTAAAAAACAAAGCAAGTAAATAAAGTGATATAGATTGATATGATGAGAATAGACCCGGGGGCCATAGGTTTCACTACTGGCTTCTCTCAAGAGCATAAGTATTCTATGGTGGGTGAACAAATTACTGTTGAGCAATTGACAGAATTGAGCATAGTTATGAGTATATCTAGGCAATGATCATATGTATAGGCATCACGTCCAAAACAAGTAGATCGAAACGATTCTGCATCTACTACTATTACTTCACTCATCGACCGCTATCCAGCATGCGTCTAGAGTATTAAGTAAAAACAGAGTAACGCCGTAAGCAAGATGACATGATGTAGAGGGATAAATTCATGCAATATGATAAAAACCCCATCTTGTTATCCTCGATGGCAACAATACAATACGTGCCTTGCAACTCTTTCTGTCACTGAGTAAGGACACCGCAAGATTGAACGGAAAGCTAAGCACTTCTCCCATTGCAAGAACTACCAATCTAGTTGGCCAAACCAAAAAGGATAATTCGAAGAGACTTGCAAAGATAACTCAATCATACATAAAAGAATTCAGAGAAGAATCAAATATTTTCCATAGATAATACTGGATCATAAACCCACAATTCATCGGTCTCAACAAACACACCGCAAAAAGAAGATTACATCGAATAGATCTCCACGAGAGAGGGGGAGAACATTGTATTGAGATCCAAAAAGAGAGAAGAAGCCATCTAGCTACTAGCTATGGACCCGAAGGTCTGAAGTAAACTACTCACACTTCATCGGAGGGGCTATGGTGATGATGTAGAAGCCCTCTGTGGTGGATGCCCCCTCCGGCGGAGCTTCGGAACAGGCCCCAAGATGGGATCTCGTGGATACAGAAGGTTGCAGCGGTGGAATTAGGTTTTTGGCTCCTGTACTGATCGTTCGGGGATACGTAGGTATATAGGAGGAAGGAGTACGTCAGTGGAGCTCCAAGGGGCCCACGAGGTAGGGTGGCGCGCCCAGGGGAGCGCCCTCCACCCTCGTGACCTCCTCGGACACTTCTTGGAGTAGGGTCCAAGTCTCCTGGATCACGTTCGGTTGGAAAATCACGATCCCGAAGGTTTTATTCTGTTTGGACTCCGTTTGATATTCTGTTTCTTTGAAATACTGAAAAAGGCAAAAAACAGCAATTCTGGGCTGGGCCTCCGGTTAATAGGTTAGTCCCAAAAGTAATATAAAAGTGGGAAATAAAGCCCAATATAGTCCAAAACAGTAGATAAAGTAGCATGGAGTAATCAAAAATTATAGATACGTTGGAGACGTATCAGTTCACCACCAAGGTAATGGTAGGTGCGGCGTTGCCGATTTCCGTCAGCCTCCACGATAGCAGTGCCAGGTGGGAGGAGGGGTAGAGGATCGCAGGGATAGGTGGCCATGGCGTCAACGGAGTTGGAAGGAGCGAGCGAGAAAGATGGTGGAGCAGAGCATGGTTTTGATGGTGAACAGAGGGTTTGGCCGGGGGAGTGAATGAACGGAGGGGTGTAAGTGGGGTTTTGGGGAGACGAGTCAACGGCCGGGCTATTGGATACGGGTCGCGGTTTGGTAGGTGGGTGGGATTTGACCCGATGGACAAGGAGCTTGTTCCTGGTATTGTAACAAAAATGAGAAATATGGCCATATCGATAGCATTTGCGGCATCTAAACCGATTTTTGCAATCTACTCGGAGATGTCCATCAGATAAACATTTGCCACAGAAAAAAATAGTGGAGGAAACAGAATTTGATACGAGGTTGGTGATGGTAGATGTGGTATAGGTAGTGGGCCGGTCATGGTTTGGAGAGGCATGATGGGAATGGGCCGTGGGCTGCTGATGGTTATCCTGCGGAATCTCGCTATGAGTGGGGGAGCAAGTGGGCCTTGTTTGAGAGGGCTGGGCCGAGGTGCAAAGGTTTGGATTTGAAATTTGAAAGCTAACAGCAGTGCCCGAAGCAGGCTCGTGATCCAAGATAGGTGCTGGTTGGTTGGCTAAGATCGAAGAAGTCGCCGGCGGCGGACGGCGGCCGACGGAGATGGAGTTATCACCAGTGAGGGTGCGACGTGGTGATCTAGTCACCATGGTCCATTCATGATCAAGCTCATATAACCACGATTGATATTCTCTAACCCAGGCCGGACCACCAAATAAACTCCATAGGTGAAAAAAGCATTGGAAAACCCTTGTACTGTTTGAGTGGTTTTGTTGATGACGTGGCATGGTTTTCGTTGGCATTTTATCAAACACTTGTCGTGCGCTTGCCACGTTTTCAGATGGTGGCGGCAAGGTCCGCACAGCAGGTCCACGACGTGTCCTTCTTCGACGCCAAGGTCATGCCCAGCGTCGTGGTGGCCCTGTGGAGCGGCTTTGCGCAGCAGGCAAAAAGGAGACGCGTTGCAGGTTCTGCCGTCGCCCGTCGAGGGTCACCGGTGCGTCCTGGGGCGAGCGGAGGATGTCCTCGTGCACGGCCCTACCGGCTGCTGCTGCACGAGTCCACGTCCAGGCTCGACTCCGTCAGTCAGTCTCCATGCTCCACACTGTCGAGGCTGCTCAAGGACATGGCCACCGCGCACGGCAAACCAATCAGGTGCTTGTTGCCGGGCGTACGCGACCGAGGCACCAGCTCCTCTCCGGGCGAGAGTCAAGGCGTGGCGGACAACGGCGACAGCGACTAAAACAATCCAACCATCGACGACCGACTCCGCTATGCCGGCGGGCTTACGTGTGTTGCTTGTGTGCGTTTTCCAATCCGGCGAAAATCCGTCTGCGGAGTAGTACGTACCTAGCTCTACTGTACGTGTGTTGTCTTTCGGTGGAATCCAACTATCCAAGCCAGCTTCGGCACGTACATAACCATACGCAATCTCGGAGCAGCACGCCCGAGCCCAGGCGCCGCCTCCTGATGAGCTGCCGAGGAGGTGTTGCTGCAGCAACGCCCTCTCGTTGTTGGCACCCGTTGCCGCGAGAGCAGTGGCACGACGACGGTGGCCACGGTGAGTTTGTGGATATTTATGTGGCGGTCAAACCTGTGACATGGCGGTCAAACTTAGGCGACATGTCTAGTTTTAGTTAAAACCGTGTCCACGTCAACACCAAACCACCATAAGCGGTACAAAGGACTAAACTTATCCGGTATTAAAAATTGAGGGACTAAAATTTATTGGTTTCAGAGTTGAAGGACCATTTTTATATTTCGGAGAAAACTGAGGGACGAAAAATATATTTTTCTATTTTTATAAGTTCCATATGATTAAGTTCCGTGGTTCCATAAAATCTTGCATGTAAGGAATAAGCATGACACCGTGTACATCACGAGTACGTGTCCGTGTACTGCTAGAACTCCTAGCCGACTAGGTTAGCTAAGATAGCTGGCTTAGTAGTATATATATACACGTACCCCCTGTAATCTTTGTACCAACGAACCAGATCAATACAAGAGAAAAGAAAAGCCCAGGAGCGACACGCCCCTGTAGCTATCACCAAAAGATTTTTCCTCTGTCCAGTTTGTTTCGTACGCAAGTGTTTCGCCGACCACGTCGAAGTTCATCGAGAGATCAACCGATCCTAGCGTAGTGACAGGGGAATCGTTTCCATACGGCGCACCGGCGGAACGTTTAGCCGGTCGCGTGCGAGACGCACGATTCCTTTTGATCAAACGACGACCGGTTCGCCCACGTGCCCACGCCAGTTGCCAGCGCAGCCCATCTGGCCCACCATCGCCCGCTCACCCTTTCTATCCTTATCCCATATGGAGGCTCTTATCCACTCATTCACGCCCTTTCCTCATCCCCTACCTCCGGTACTTGCCGACAGCGAGCACCCCAAATCAAACACCGGAGAAATCACCTCTACTCCCATGCGTCACTCGTTTTTTTCATCTAGATCTGGTTGATATGGGGCTCGCAGCCGACCGCGCCCGCCGCTCACGCGAGTACTCAGGGGCTGATGCTCGTCGTGTGAGGCCAACCGCTTTGTGGGGTGCGGGGGCCGCCGCCGGTATGTCACGCCCAAGATGCGACCCTATCCTAAAGGAACTCGAAGGTCCCACCAAGGATAGAAGCGCATCTTGAAGACGCTTTTGCAAGGTGGATATCATTACATCAACATTACATAATAGATAGGGATACATACATAAGGCATACAATGCCACACGAATACAACATCATCTTACATAAGAGCACCATCCGACTACGGATGAAACACAAACAGAAACTCAAACGACATCCACCCTGCTAGCCCAGGCTGCCGACCTGGAACCTATCCCCTGATCGAAGAAGAAGCAGCAAGATGAACTCCAAAACAAGCAAACATCGCTCTCGCGTCATGATCATCATGTAACCTGTACCTGCAACTGTTGTTGTAGTAATCTGTGAGCCACGAGGACTCAGCAATCCCATTACCATGGGTATCAAGACTAGCAAAGCTTAATGGGAAATGAAGGGGTAAAGTGGTGAGGTTGCAGTAGCGACTAAGCATATATGGTGGCTAACATACGCAAATAAGAGCGAGAAGAGAAGCAAGCGAAACGGTCGTGAAGCTAGCAATGATCAAGAGGTGATCCTGAACTCCTACTTACGTCAAACATAACCCAAAGACCGTGTTCACTTCCTGGACTCCGCCGAAAAGAGACCATCACGGCTACACACACGGTTGATGCGTTTTACTTCGGATCTGGTGTCAAGTTATCTACAACCGGACATTAACAAATTCCCATCTGCCACATAACCGCGGGCACGGCTCTCGAAAGTTTATACCCTGCAGGGGTGTCCCAACTTAGCCCATGATAAGCTCTCGCGATCAACGAAGGATATTCCTTCTCCCAGGAAGACCCGACCAGTCTCGGAATCCTGGTTTACAGGACATTTCGACAATGGTAAAACAAGACCAGCAAAGCCGCCCGATGCGCCGACAATCCCGATAGGAGCTGCACATATCTCGTTCTCAGGGCAACACCGGATGAGACATCCTACGAGTAAAACCAGACCTCGAGTTTCCCCGAGGGGGCCCCGCAGTCTACTCGGTTCGGACCAGCACTTAGACAAGCACTGGCCCGGGGGGGATGAAATAAAGATGACCCTCGGGTTGGCCGACCCAAGGGAAGGGTATAGGTGGTGGTGAGGCAAATGGTAAAACCAAGGTTGGGCCTTGCTGGAGGAGTTTTATTCAAAGCGAACTATGAAGGGGGTCCCATAAATCACCCGACCGCGTAAGGAACGCAAAATCCGGGAACATAACACCGGTATGATGGAAACTAGGGCGGCAAGAGTGGAACAAAACACCAGGCATAAGGCCGAGCCTTCCACCCTTTACCAAGTATATAGATGCATTAATTAAATAAGAGATATTGTGATATCCCAACATAATCCTGTCCACCATGGAGCAATCTTCAACTTCACCTGCAACTAACAATGCTATAAGAGGGGCTGAGCAAAGCAGTAACATAGCCAAACAACGGTTTGCTAGGGAGGGTGTCAAAGGTTAGAGGTTCATGGCAATTTGGGAGGCTTGAAGAACAAATGATAGGAAGCGCAGCAAAGCGATAGAACGAAGCAACTAGCATAGCAATGATAGTAGTGAGATCCAGGGTAGCGGTCATCTTGCCTGAAATCCCGCAAGGAAGAAGAACGAGTCCATGAAGAAGACGAACGGGGGTAGTCGAACGAATCCTCACAATCGCAACATTACCGGAACTAAGAAGCAACACTGGAAAGAAAGAAACAACATGGTAAATGCACAAGCATAAACATGGTCTGATGCACAAACAAGTATGATGCATGTCCGGTTTAATGAGGCATGGCATGGCAAGTGCAACAAACAATACTACAAGTTAAGTGGAGATCAATATGCAACAAGTTGCATATTGACGAAACACCACATCAATTATTTAGTTCTCTCTCGGTTTTGTACCCAACAATATTAAACGTTATTAAACATGGCAAGGGATGAAGCATATGAAAAACTACCTATCTAGACAAGTTTAAATGAGACCGGAATAACAAACAACAATTCCGGTAAATCCTCATGTCATATTTCGAATTTGGTACTGTTCTGCCCTAAAACATATTTTAAAGTTATTAAACAGGAAAATGAAGTGGATCATGTTAAACTAGGCATTTTTCCACCCCATTTACATATAAAGTTTATTAAATTTGGAGCTACGGTTATTTAGTTATGAAATAAAACATTTTAACATGGCAATTAAGCAAATTTAAGCAAACAGCATTTTAAGCATTTTAACATGGGATGAAAATGGCATATTATTAATCTACACAAAAATCTAAGCATTTTACATATTTAAATCATTTAAATCCGATGCACGGGTGTGGAGTTTTTATATGCATGAACAACAGGGGTCAATCTGTAAAACTGGAATCACTGGATAATGTCAAAATTCGCAGGCAGGGAAAAAACATGAGTCGGGCCGAAACTGATTGCGGGCCTAATAGGAACAGGAGCTGGGGGCAGCTCACCAGGCCTCATGGGCCGGCTCGGTGGGGAGGCTGTACGCGGGCTGCATCTGGCAGCGGCTGGGCTTCGACCGGAGAGGCAGGGCGCGGTCAACGCACGGCGTCGTGCGAGCAGGGGAGGCAAGGGGCGATGCAGACAGCGGACCTGGCGCGATGCAGGGCTCCAGCGACGCGGGACTGGGATGAGCACTTCGGTGAGGGCGCGGAGGCCGGCAGGCGCGGATCTGGGCGGCGGGAGCCCTTCTCCGATGATGGTGGCGCCGACTGGTTCTCCTATCGAAGGAAAAAGGAGAAGGTTCAGAGAAAACAGAGAGAAACATGGGAGAGATAGGGAGTGAGAGAGGATGAGCGACGAGGCTCACCGGAGATGGTGGTGAGGGCGTCGAGGATGGAGGTGCCGACGGCGAGGTTCGATGAAGGCGGCGGAGGTAAAGTGCAAGAGCTCCTCGGCTCCATGGAGGTGCTCTAGCACGAGCAGATCGAGCGCTCCTCGCTCGGGGATGCACTGCTCGAGGAGGAGAACTGCAGATGCGGCTCGGGGCAGGGGAGGAGCTTGGGCGCGGGACCTGAGGCGCAGGGCGAGGCGAGCTCGAGCAGATCCGGCAGGTGGCGCTGCTCGGGGGTCACTGGACGAAGCGGGACGACGGCAGCGGCGGCATGGAGCGTGGGCGAGCTCCTGCTTGTTCCTGGGAAGGAGAGAGAGAGGCCACCGTGAGAGAGAGAGAGGGAAAACAGGAGGAAGAGAGGAGCGGGATGGGACCGGTCCTGGGGTCGAGGTCGCCGGCTGGCACGCTCGCCGGGGCGGGGCGGTGACGAGGGGCTCGGGCAGAGGAGCAGATGCTCCTGGACGAGGGGAGGCGCAGAGGATCGGGCGCCGTGGGCTGCGCTGGTTGGTTCGAGGCTGAAAACGAGGGGAGGATTTTGGATCGAGAGGAGATCCCGAGGAAGAGGGGACTGGAGGAGTGGCGGCGGCGCGATGGGACAAGGCTCCTAGGATCTAGGGTTGGTCTTTTTATATAGCAAAAGAGTTTTAGGAAGGGGCTAGAATGACCCTCGGATCGTAATCGGACGGCCGAGGAAAAAATAGGCTAGGACGTCCAATTAAGAAAACGGGGATGTTTTATAGATGTTAGGGGATGATTCGAATCCAACGGACATGACCGTGTGGTTCGGGTTCGGTGCAGTTTCAGACATGCGCGCGAGGGGGCTGTGAGCTGGCATGAGAGGTGAGGTGGTCGGACAAGAGGTAGAGAAAACCCGGTTGGACTCGGAGGGGTCAATGAACGCAACGGAGAGAAGCGAGTAACGGCAACTACGAGCGGATGCAAGTTTTATGAAAACATGTGGATGCAAAGCACATGATGCCATGAGATGAGATGCAAGACATGAACAAAATGCAAAACAAAATACAAAAACCCAACCACGAAGGAAATAATATATCGCATCTCCAGAAAAGGCAAGAGTTGGAGTTATGAATATGGAAAGTTGTATCCGGGGTGTTACACGGTAGCTGGCTGGAGCCGGGGGAGCTTGGAGCGCGAGACGTGGAGCTGCATCCGGTGGTGATTTTTGCTGGAAGTAGTTCTTTTTTTGCTGCAATCGACACATATTTTTGATGATGAGATTTTGTTGCTGGAACCATCTTTAATTTTTGCTGGAGCTGGCTTTTTTTATTGCTACAATCGAGTGGTAGTGTTTTTGCTACTGAGAATTTTTTGCTGGAACCAGTGATTTGTTTTGCTGGAACTGACTTTTCTTGTTGCTACAATCGACCTTTTTCAGATTTGTTCTTCTGAGAATATTTTTGCCGAAAACATCTTTTGCTACCACCGTAGTCTGCTTTTGCTGGAACTGACTTTTCTTTTTGCTACAATCAACCTTTTTCAGATTTGTTCTTTTGAGAATATTTTTGCCGGAAACATCTTTTGCTACCACCGTAGTCTGCTTTTGCTCGAACCAACATTTTTCAAAGGATCCAACAGGCGGTGACGGTGAGCTACCTTGGGGTAATTTTGTTGCAAGCGTCGGCGAGCATCGGCGGCGAGCCTCGATGGCAAGCATTTTTTGCTACCACCGTAGTCTTTTTTTGCTACCACCATAGGTTGTTTTTGTTGCGAGCGTTGACTGCGAGCATCAGCGGCGACCGTCGATGGCGGGCACGGCAGGACCTGTCAACGGCGAAGGCAAACACGGGAGGGTGGAAACGCGCAGCGCGACGCGACAGCGAGGC
This sequence comes from Triticum aestivum, assembly GCF_018294505.1. Lineage (NCBI taxonomy): Eukaryota > Viridiplantae > Streptophyta > Magnoliopsida > Poales > Poaceae > Triticum > Triticum aestivum. Next base: position 135,989,955 of record NC_057810.1, on the reverse strand, counting down.
GCGGCTGCCATGTGCCCATTTGTTTTTTCTTAGATCTCGTCCACTATGAAAAAGGAGCAACGGGAACGAGGGATCTGACGGTTACGCGGGGCCGCATCTGACGATTAGGGTGCGACCGGCCCAAATTTGGGCCGGTGCGCCGGCGCCTAGCATTGCCCTAGTGAAAGCCCAGGTTCAAGTTACGTGCATGTTGGTCTACTATTCATCAATCAAGCTGATTGTTTGACTGTCTAGCTAGCTTGCACATAGTGCTCCTGGGAGTTTTGGTCTAGCGATCAAAAGCCAACAATTGGTATCTAGAGCCTCGACGATCTACGATCTACAATGACGGACAGCGACGCTGAGTTGGTCAAGTCCAGCAACGGTGGTTCCAAGGCGAACAAGAACGGCGACAAGGTGAAGAAGGGAGGCAAGTCAGCAACCAGTGGTGGCGGAACGGGCGGCGCCAACGTACAGGCACATCGCAACATCCCCATCCAGTACCCGATGCTCACCGATGCCAACTACGGCGTGTGGGCAGTGAAAATGAAGATCATTCTTCGAACCCTTCGACTGTGGGAGGCCATCACGGACGACGACGTCGACAAGGAGTGCGACGAAGGTGTCATGGCCGCCATAGCCCAGTCTGTGCCAGATTCCGTGCTGATGACATTGGCGGAGTTCGAGACAGCAAGAGAGGCGTGGAACGCACTCAAAGAGATGAGGATCAGAGAAGATCGCGTCACCAAGGCTCGGGCACAAGTGCTGAAGCGCCAATTTCACAAGTTGCAGATGGAGGAAACTGAATCGGTGAACGACTATGCCATGCGTCTGACTACATTGGTGGGAGAGATAAGCGTGCTTGGCGCAAAACTCGAGGAGACCGAGATTGTGGAGAAGTTTTTCAGTTTGGTGACTGATAAATTCACATACATCATTGGCACGCTCGAGCAGCTTTACGACATCGACGACATGACCATCACGGAGGCGATCGGACGCTTGCGGACATGGGAAGAGAATGCTCGTGGTTGTCGGAAAGGAAAAGGAGGAGGTGGTGACCAACTCATGTACTCATGCGCAGATTGGGAGTCCCCAAGTAGCAAAGGAAGGCGCAACATTGGCGAAGGCTCAAGCAATGCGAAGCGCGGCGGACAAACCAAAGAAGGCAAAGGAAAAGGCAAGCACAAGGTCATGGTTAGGCGGACCGATCTAAAGAGCGGAAGCCGCGGAACTTGGATATGTCCGAGGTCAAGTGCTATAATTGCAACGAGATGGGTCACTTTGCAAAGGGTTGTCCGGAGCCTAACAAGCGGGAGATCAAGGCAAATTTGGCGAAGCAGGAAGACGAACGTCCAGGTCTTCTGATGGCCGAAGTTTGTGATCTCGTCCAAACGATGGTTGTAAAACCAAACCGGAAGGTGCTACTTCATGAGAAAAAAGTAACACCAAAGTTATCCGAAAGCCAGAACGTGTCGTGGTATCTAGACACGGGTGCCAGTAACCACATGACAGGGTGCAAGGAGAAGTTCCTCGAGCTAGAATATGATGTTCAAGGCTCTGTCAAGTTCGGTGATGGTTCAAATGTGGAGATTTGCGGGCAAGGCTCTGTCCTCTTTGAGGGTCTCACAGGAGAACATCGCATACTAACCGGAGTGTACTACATCCCACGGCTTCGAAATAACATCATCTCTGTCGGGAAACTTGACAAGAATGGATGCAAGGTGGATATCGAGAACGGAGTGATGACGATCTTTGACAACCTCCGAAACGTGCTAGCGCGTGTGAATCGCACGCGGAACAGGCTCTATATCCTCAACCTTGATCAATCTCAACCGGAGTGTTGGCTCGCCAAGAGTGATGATGATTCGTGGTTATGGCATGCTAGATTTGGACACGTTAACTTCTACGCCTTGAAGAAGATGTCGAAGATGGAGATGGTATCTGGGATGCCGTTTATCGACCATGTTGATCGAGTATGTGACGGGTGCTTGGTTGGAAAACAGCACCGCGTGCCATTCCCTGCTCAGTCTACCTATCGTGCAAGTGATGCACTCGAGCTGCTCTATGGTGATCTATGTGGCCCTATCACCCCAGCAACTCACGGAGGAAAGAAGTATTTCTTCCTAGTGGTAGATGACTACTCGAGATATATGTGGGTCGTTCTCCTACGATCTAAAGATGAGGCGTTTCAAGAGTTCAAGAAGCTGAAGGCTGCAACGGAGATGGAACACAAGATGAAGGTTCGCGCTCTACGGACAGATCGCGGCGGAGAGTTTACGTCAAACGAGTTCAATGACTACTGCGAGAAGATTGGCATAAAGAGGTTCCTCACGGCACCTTATACGCTGCAGCAGAACGGGGTTGTTGAAAGGCGCAATCGAACCGTCGTTGACATGAAGAGAAGTTTTGGGGAGAAGCTGTCTCGACGGCGGTCTATCTTCTCAATCGGGCTCCAACGAAGGCGGTGATCGGCAAGACTCCTGTAAGGGCATATTTATTCCCCAGTGGTTTTGGTGATTGATGACAATGCTTTTGCGGACTAATCGTGTGCGTTAAGTTCTTTCAGAGAATCATCCATTGGCACGAGACGATTTCCTTCCCTCGGTGTTTTATTCAAGACGGTGTAGCTCCTGCATTTCATTGTTGGTGGACTAGCTTCGTAGGAGTCACCGTACTATTAAGAGGGGATCCGCTTTGGTAAGACTAGGGTGGAATCAACACGTACACATCCTTATCACACCCGTCGTCTTCCCTTCGCATCTTTGGAGCTGCACTTCTCTTCCGTAACCTGCTTCGCCCTGTGCCAGCGATAGTACCGCGATCTACAGCGGTAGTACCGCCGAAGCCCCCTAGCGGTAGTACCGCTCCACCGAGCGGTAGTACCGCTCTCAGCGGTAGTACCGCTCCGCAGAGCGGTAGTACCGCTCGCGGGTTTCGGCTGTAGTACCGCAGTAGTACCGCGCCTACTACCGCCTCGATTCGAGACGGTGTTTTCTCGTGTTGGGTTTTGCGGCACTACAAGCGGTAGTAGAAGCGGTAGTACCGCTCCGAGCGGTAGTACCGCTCCTACTCCCGCGGTAGTACCGCTCTGGGGGCAGTGGCCTGGCTTCCCCTTCCGCGCGGTAGTACTGCTGGGCAGGGAGTGGTAGTACCACCCTGCCCCAGCGGTAGTACCGCCCTGTGCGGGGCTTCTCAGTGGGGTAACGGTTGGATGTGTCCCCCACTATATAAAGGGGTCTTCTTCCTCCTAGTTGAACTACCTCTTTCCCCCAAAGCTCCATTGTTGCTCAAAGCTCCATTTTCGCCCGATCTCTCTCCCTACCAATCAAACTTGTTGATTTGCTCGGGATTGGTTGAGAAGGCCCAGATCTACACTTCCACCAAAAGAAATTTGATTCCCCCCACTTATCCCTAGCGGATCTTGTTACTCTTGGGTGTTGAGCACCCTAGACGGTTGAGGTCACCTCGAAGCCATACTCCATTGTGGTGAAGCTTCGTGTTGTTGTTGTTGTTGTTGGGAGCCTCCGATTGTTGTGGAGATTGCCCCAACCTTGCTTGTAAAGGTTCGGTCGCCGCCTTCAAGGGCACCAATAGTGGAATCACGGCATCTCGCATTGTGTGAGGGCGTGAGGAGAATACGGTGGCCCTAGTGGCTTCTTGGGGAGCATTGTGCCTCCACACCGCTCTAACGGAGACGTACTTCCCCTTAAAAGGAAGGAACTCCGGTAACACATCCTCGTCTCCACCGGCTCCACTCTTGGTTATTTCGTGCCTTTACTCTTGCAAGCTTACTTGTTGTTACATCTCTTGCTTGCTTGTGTACTAGTTGTTATTGCATCATATAGGTCGCTCACCTAGTTGCACATCTAGACAACCTATTTTGTTGCAAAGTTTAATTTGGTAAAGAAAAGGTTAAAAATTGTTAGTTGCCTATTCACCCCCCCCCCCCTCTAGTCAACCATATCGATCCTTTCAATTGGTATCAGAGCCTCGTCTCTTTGTTAAGGACTTCGCCGTCCGAAGAGTATGGTTGACACCAACGATGGTGCGGAGGAACACTTCGGTGTGAATCCCATCTCGTCTTCGGCCAAAGGGGGAACCTCGGTCTCTCGTGAGGAATTCAATGTGGCTTTAGACACATTGAAAACCTCCATGACGGGCGAGGTTAAAAGCATGTTTAATGAATTTCTAGAGGGACTTAAACTATCTACCGCACCAATGAAAGTGGGTGACCCTACTAACAAGGTGACGGATGCTATCTCCGACAAGGGGGAAGCTAACAATGAAAAGAGTACCTCCACTAGTGGTAGAAATGGCACCGGCATCTTTGCCCATGTGGAACCCCTGGTTTATGGAGGGCCAATCCCCTCCACTCACTTGAATCATGCCGGTCCACCTCCTAAATATGAGAAACATGAAGATTTTGATAATTCGGTCTATCGCTTTAAGCGTCATTTGAAACATGTGAACACTAACCTTTGGAGAATCATTGAAGAAGGTTTTTATCCTCATGATCCAAGCAACTTCACCCCTCGAGAAGACGTGGACAATCAATTCAATGAGAGTGCTCTCTTCATCATCCAAGATGCAATCCTTCCCGAAGATCTCCCTCACCTTCGACCCCATGTCATGGCTAAAGAAGCATGGAAATGTGTCGAGGGTCTCTATCGTGGAAGTGCTAGCATTCAACGCTCCAACTATGAAGTGGTGCAAGATGAAGCCGATGAGTTTGCAATGAAAGAAGATGAAGAACCTCGTGAGCTCTTTCGAAGAGTGACCAAACTCGTGGTGGCACTTTGAGATCATGGAAGCAAGGACACGGATGACAATTGGATCAAGCGGAAGTTCCTCAAGGCCATGATGCCCTACAACAAGGACATGTCCTCCGTCATTCGTCAACGACCGGACTTCCACTCCATGACCTCAAGTGAAGTGTTGGATGAGTTCGTTGCAATGAGCATCTTGGACAAGACCGCCGATAATGCGGTGCTCCGTTCTCAAAGAGCCAAGAAGCCCAACCTTGTTTTGAAGGCCAAGGTTACTATGGAAGAAGAGGAAGAAGTGGAAGATGAGGAAAGCAACCCCGAAGACACCAAGTTTGACTACCATGAGCACATGGCCCTTGCTTCAAGACAATTTTGGAGCAAGAAGAGCTCAAGACCCAACTTCAACAAGAACAACTCAAGTGGCGTCAAGGGCAAGCAACGAGTTAGAACTTGCTTCAACTGTGGCAATGTGAGCCATTTCGTTGCGGATTGTCCTTACGAGAAGTGGGAAGACAATGGTGGCAAGTTCATTCGGAAAGACAAAGCCAAGTCCTTCCCCAACAAGAACAACTTCGCCAAGAAGACTCCCACTCGTGGGTTGGTGGTTCAAGAAGAATACCAAGAGGATGACGATGATGATGAAAATGAAGAAGCAACGGCCATGGCGTCCATTGCCATTGCTACTCCCCGGGTGTCTCTCTTCGAATCACCCAACGAAAACATCACCACTAGATGCCTCATGGCTAAAGCTTCAAACAAGGTAACCCCCAACATCACAACCACCATCATTACTAATCCCTCGTTGGAGGATTGCATTGATGGACATGTTGAGTCTAATGAGGAAGTGAATGAATTTGAGTCTTTTATGAGTAAGCTCAAGGGAAAGTCCAAGAAGCACTTTGTTGCTCTCTTGGAACAACTTGGTGAGGCAAATGACATGATCGAGGCTCACGAAGAAACCATCTCCAAGATGGAAGGTCATACTCGTGACTATGCCGATGAGATATCGGATCTCTCTAATGCTCTTGAGGAAGAGCATGTGCATCGTTTGACTCTTGAGGAGTCACACAATGATGACCATGCTAAGTTAAAGAAAGATCTTGATCATGCTCTTGTCATGTCTCGTGTGCTAACCTCCGAGAAGGCTAAACTTGGGGTTGATCATGCTAGACTCAAAGAGGAGTTTGAGATACTTGAAAAGGCTCACAAGGTCTTGAAGGGTACTCATGCTAGCCTCAAAGAGTCTCATGCTCAACTCCAAGTTAAGCTAATCAAGGAAAAGGCCACCTTTCCTCATATGGTATTAATTGATAATGCATGTGCTACTAACCCTTGTTGTGAGCATGTGCATCTTGTGGAGGAAAATGCCAAGTTGAAGGATCAACTTGAGAAAGGCCTTGTGTCCTGCATTCAAGGTGAGAAAAACCTCAACGACCTTTTGAGCAATCAAAAGGAAGTTGTGGCCAAAGAAGGAATTGGGTTTGCACCCAAGTCCAAGAGCAAGAAGAAGAACAACAACAAGACCAATCGTCCTCCTCCTCTCAAACAAACGTTCGTGAAAAAGGGAGAGGGTGCTCCTAAGAAGAAGAAGGAGAAAGTGAAGGAAGTTGATGTCCAAAAGGGCAAAAGCATTTCCTCAAACAAAGCCGGCGACTTTAACCCGTCATATGTGTTGTGCCCTGCTAGTGATGGACATGTTTATGCTAGATTTGTTGGTTCTTCTTATGAGTACATTGAATGGTCTATTTGGGTTCCCAAGACCCTTGTTACTAACATCAAAGGACCCATTACTAAATGGGTACCTAAAACCAAGCATTGATCTCGTGTAGGTGTTTGCTTCCGGTGGGGGATCATGGTTGCTTGATAGTGGAGCAACAAATCATATGACCGGGAGCAAGGACTTGGTGGTGGACGTGCAAGAGATTCCATCTATGCCCACCAATGTCGAGTGGGGTGATGCATCACATTCTAAGGTATTGGGTCTCGGCAAGGTTGTCATTTCTCATGATCTAATGATCGAGAAAGTCATGCTTGTTGAGTCCCTTGCATTCAATTTACTTTCCGTTCGTCATCTTGCACTCATGGGCTTTGCTACATTCTTTGATATTGATACCATGGCCCTCTTGTGGAGCAAGACTCTTAAAGTAGCCTTTGTTGGGCATGTCGAGAATGGTCTCTATGTGATTAACTTTTCGGAGCGACCCACTAAGACCGCGACATGCCTAATGGCTAAAATTGACGTGGGATGGCTTTGGCATCGCCGTTTAGCCCACGTTAATATGAGATCTTTGCAAAGTCTTCTCAAGGGGGACCATGTTCGTGGACTAACAAATGTTAGATTTGCCAAAGATCGTGCTTGCAGTGAGTGTATCAAAGGAAAGCTTCATGAAAAGGCTCACCCTCCTTCAACCATCATCTACTCAAAGAGACCCTTGGAGCTCCTTCACATGGATCTCTTCGGGCCTCCATCTTTTGATAGTATTGGAGGAAGAAAGTATTGCTTGGTGATTGTGGATGATTATTCAAGGTACACTTGGGTATACTTCTTCAAGAGGAAGAGTGAGACTCAACAAACCATCATCGACTTTGCAAATGAAGCTCAACGTCAACATGATGCAAAGATCTTGACAATAAGAAGTGACAACAGAACCGAGTTCAAGAACTACACCTTGGATGAGTTTCTTAGTGATGAGGGGATCAAGCACCAATATGCGGCACCTTATACCCCTCAACAAAATGGTGTTGCGGAGAGGAAGAATCGGACGTTGATGGATGCGGCAAGGACCATGATGGCGGAGTTCAAGTCTCCGTACAACTTTTGGACCGAAGCCATCAACACCGCATGTCATGCATCCAATCGGCTCTATCTTCGCAAAGGCTTGAACAAGACTCCTTATGAGATTCTCACCGGCAACAAGCCCAACCTCAAGTACTTCCGGGTGTTCGGTTGTAAGTGTTTCATTCTCAAGAAAGGTGTTCGTTTGTCTAAATTTGAGGCTAGATCTCATGAGGGCATATTTGTTGGCTATGCTACAAACTCTCATGCTTACCGTGTCCTCAAAAGTCCACCGGACTCATTGAGGAGACGTGTAACGTGGAGTTTGATGAAAATAACGGCTCCCAAGTGGAGCAAAGTGGTACTTGTGATGTAGGTGATGAAATTCCTCCCCAAGCCATAAGAAGAATGGGTATTGGTCAAATCCTACCCATTGAGGAACCCCTTGTGGCCGAAGGAGAAGGACAATGCTCTACTCAAGTAGAGCCATCACCTCATCAAGACCCACATGCTTCCGAAGAACAAAGTGAAGGCCCTCAACCTTGTGAACAAGACCAAGGGCAAGATCAACCTCAAGATGGTGGTGAACCTCTAAATGATGCCCAAGGTCAAGTTCTCCACCTCGAGCAAGTTCAAGATCAAGAGCAAACTCAAGCTCAAGAACAAGCTCAAGATCAAGAACAAGCTCAAGACGGCGCTCAAGATGATCAAGTCAACCCTCCTCCCTCCACATCCGAGGAGGAATTAGAGCGTTGCGCCATGAAGATTGCTTCCAAGCTCACCACTCAAGGCCATCTCATGGAAAATGTAGTTGGAAGCCTAAGAAAGGGGGTAAGCACTCGTAGACAATTAGCAAACTATTGTGAACATCACGCGTTTGTCTCTTGTGTTGAACCCCAAAAGGTCTATGAGGCGCTCGAAGACTCGGATTGGCTCAATGCCATGCATGAAGAACTCAACAACTTCGAGTACAACAAAGTATGGAGATTGGTGACAAGGCCATCGGGGAACCACAATGTCATTGGAACCAAGTGGATCTTAAGAACAAGCAAGATGCTCATGGGAACATCATTCGCAACAAGGCAAGATTGGTAGCACAAGGCTACTCCCAAGTCGAGGGTATCGACTACGGTGAAACCTTTGCTCCCGTTGCTCGTCTTGAATCCATACGTTTGTTGATTGCCTATGCTTCTCATCACAACTTTAAGTTGCAACAAATGGATGTGAAAAGTGTTTTTCTTAATGGTCCTATTAATGAATTGGTTTATGTCAAGCAACCCCCCGGGTTCGAGGACCCCTACTTCTCGGATCATGTGTATCAACTCGATAAGGCACTCTATGGCCTTAAACAAGCCCCGCGTGCGTGGTATGACCACCTTACCGAGTTGTTACAAGATCGTGGATTTGAAGTAGGACTAATCGATCCCACTCTTTTTACTAAGAAGGTCAAAGGGGAGTTGTTTGTATGCCAACTATATGTTGATGATATTATCTTTGGTTCTCCTAACAAAGCTTTCAATGAGGAATTTGCCGCTCTCATGACCTCCAAGTTTAAGATGTCTTCGATGGGAGAGTTGAAGTTCTTCCTTGGTTTTGACATAAAACAAAGAAGAGAAGGAACCTTCATCAACCAAGCCAAATACACTCAAGACATGCTTAAAAGATTCAAGCTAAGTGATGTCAAGCCGGCTTCTACACCAATGCCTACCAAGTGCCAACTTGACATCGATCCCAATGGTAAAGCGGTGGATCAAAAGGTATATCGCTCCATGATTGGCTCCTTGCTTTACCTTTGTGCATCTAGACCGGATATCATGTTGAGTGTGGGGATGTGTGCACGTTTTCAAGCCGCACCAAAGGAAAGTCACTTTGTGGCGGTCAAGCGAATCTTTCGATATTTGGCTCATACCCCAAACTTTGGCTTATGGTACCCAAGAGGAACAAACTTCAAGCTTGAAGGTTTCACGGATTCCGATTGGGCGGGAGACAAAGTGGATAGGAAGTCCACTTCCGGAGGGTGCCAATTTCTTGGTTGCTCTTTGGTAAGTTGGTCTTCCAAGAATCAAAGTTGTGTGTCTCTCTCGTCCACCGAAGCGGAGTATGTGGCGGTCGGTAGTTGTTGTGCTCAACTCCTATGGATGAGGCAAACTTTAAAGGAGTACGGTGTCATTTGTGACAAAGTGCCTCTTTGGTGTGATAATGAAAGTGCCATCAAGATTTCTCTCAACCCGGTGCAACACTTCAAGACGAAGCACATTGAGATTCGGTATCACTTCATCCGGGATCACATTAGGCGTGGGGAGATCGGGCTCAAGTATGTCAACACTCATGATAACCTTGCAGATATTTTCACGAAGCCCTTGGATGAAGCAAGATTTCGCGAGTTAAGGCATGAGCTAAATATCATTGATTTGAGCAATGTGACTTGAACCCGTGCACCCCCCACCACACTCAACTTGTTGTCTAGTTTAGGTGTAGGCATGGACATAGGGGGAGTGTTGTTCTCTCAATGAACTCTCCCTCCCCCCATTATGCATAAAACGATCAACTCTTTCACATTAGCCATTTGTGATGGTACTTGTGCTTCAAAGACGAGTTTTGGTCATGGGCCCAAGGATAATTCTTCGCGGTGCCATACCAATTGACTCAAACATAGGTGGCTCCGGCCACCGCCCTCTCTTGAGAGAGGCCAGAGCCCGCTCCTCTTTTGTTTGGTTGCCTTGAAGGAGTGGGTTCCGGTTCGTTGCACGTGTTTATGGTGTCTTGTTGGTCCTTGTTTTTTAGTATCTTTGCCTTCCCGTCCTTTTTGTGCGTTTTTCTGTGAGTCTAGAAGCAGTTTTTGGTTGCTAGCGGTACTACCGCCGCTGGCGAGCGGTACTACCGCTCCAAGCGGTACTACTGCTCCCCAGTGCGGTACTACCGCTGAGAGGCGCGGGCGAGGGTTATATCGGGGGCAGGGGGAGTTTCTTCTCCCCCATACCCATTCGCTCAACCCCATGCCTGTTCCGCTCTCCCTCTAGCAACCGGCGCCGCGGGAGGGCTCCGGTGGATCTCCCTCTCCGGGCCATCCCTCTCCATTCCCTTCGGTGGAGACGATCCCCACCTTGTCCTCTTGCCATGGATGCCGGTATTGCCCCCGTTCTCTTGTTCTTTTTGTCTAGGTTTCCAATCTAGCATCTTAGGGGCGGTAGCAGTTGCATCTCTAGATTTTTGGTCAAATCTAGGCTTGAGTTGGATGGAGAATGCTTCTAGGCAGTATGGATTGATGTTTGGTTGGAGTATTTTTGAATTTGGTAGGACGGTAGTGCCGGACCTGACCACGGTAGTAGGAAACTGCTGTTTCCCCACCCCGAGCGGTACTACCGCCCTCTCCAGGGCGGTACGCTTGGAGCGGTACTACCGCTCCCTGTGGAGCGGTACTACCGCTCATGGCGGTACTACCGCTAGCAAGTTGCGGTACTACCGCTCTCTACCAAATTCCACTCTACTTCTACCTTTCAGTGATCTTTTTGCTCATGTTTTGTGGCTTATGCTTGTGCTTTCTGGTTGTTTGCGTGTTCTTGTGTGTGGTTCCAGGTGATGAGGTCCCTGAGCATCAGGCTCGTCGTGTCAATCCCGGACGTGCCACGTCCAAGCGCTACCGTACCACCGAGCCTGCCGGAGGATCCTCAAGTGCTGCACCTCCACCTCCACCTCCACCTCAACTCTAGAAGAAGTCAGGGGTCAAGCCCAAGCCCGGCAAGACTGTGCCAGAAATGCCGCAAAAGGAGTTCTGGGCAAGGCGCCGCCGCAACCCGTATGAAGCTGCCCAAGAACCCACTTTGGTCAACCGTCCGTTCTGGAGCAAGTTCCAGTTTGCCATCTTCTTCGATGTTCTCAAAGCCAAGAAGAATTTCTTTGTCAACGTGCACTCCATCGACACTGACCATATGGAGCAAGATCCTGACTACTTTGGTGAAGCTCTTCAGATGTGCACTCAACTGAACATTCTTGGAGTAATGAAATTCAACAAGGACTTTGATGCTGATGTTGTGGTCCAATTCTATGCCACGGTTCACCTTGGGACTGATGAGGACAGGACTCTCACCTGGATGACCAATGGCAAGTTGCTTTCCGTCAAGTGGAGAGCGTTTATGCAGTTGATTGGGGTGCAAGATCTTGGACTTGAGTCTCCTGTTGGCTTTCGCCCTCACGCCCGCGCCCATTGCACCCACAAGCAAGCTCTCTGGCCCTACTGCACTCTAAAGGTCAACCAGGAGACAAAGAAGGAAACATATGAGCTGCCTGCCTTTCTGGATATCCTTCACCGCATCTTCAGAGAGACTCTTTTCCCTCGCATTGGGAATCTGGACCAGGTTCATTCTTATCTTGTGGACATGCTTCTTTTCTGCCAGCGTGAGAAGGAAAATCCCACCGGAGAGTCTTTGGATATTTCTCATGTGATGTGGTCTGAGCTGTTCTCTGCTATCTCCGAGCGCAAGTGCCCGATCTATGGTCCCTTCATCATGCTGCTCATTGAGAAAGCCTGGGATCATATATATCCTAATGTGCCACTGGAGTGTGGAGAGTTGATCTCCCATGATGTCAAGCGTCTGAGGAAGAAGGATAACTGGGGCACTCAGGCCCCTAAGACTCGAGTCCCTTCGTCTACTGCTGCCATGGAGACAGAGGAGGAGCCTGCAGCTGATGATGATGAGGATGATGACTACATGCCTTCTGAGGCAGAGCCCTCTTGGGCTAAGAAGCTCAAGTCTAAGATGAAGAAGCTGTTCTGCATGGAGGCTCACGGTCAGTACATGACTCATGTGGCTGAGAAGAAGGCTCGAGGTCATCACAAGGAGCTCATGCGCCAGTTGGGTGCTACTGTCCAGAGTGGATCTGAGGACCAGCTTACTGAGGAGGAGGAGTGGATTCAGCAGCACTACCCGTGGACCGATTCTGAGGCCGAGCACTTCCAGACTGACGACGGTGGTGCCGATGATTCCGCCGGGCTCTGATGCGTGTGTCCCTCATTTGCTCTCACCTAGAGCGGTAGCAACACTCCCTCTCCTTTTTGGTGTCTCGATGCCAAAGGGGGAGAGAGTTTAGGGATTTGCGAGTGTGTCTTTCATCTCTTATTCGTGTCGTGTTCATGTTTTCCTCGCATTTGCTTTGGTTGGTTTGTCTGTGAGACCTAAGTTTGAGTGAGACTTAAGTTCGAGTCATATGGTGTAAGACATATGCTACCCTCATTTCCCGTATCATTATCTATGTCTATCTAGCTTATGAGTTGCGTGCTTATCTTGTTATATCATCTATGCTGCTCTCATACACCATGCTTAGATTATTGGTCTCTAAAATGTAGGGGGAGCTTTGATCCTAGTATGTGTGCTGTGCAGTCCAAAGCACTTATCTAAATAGCACACATCTAGGGGGAGCCCATCTACATGTTAGGACCGTGGGGTTTGTATGCTTACTATATATCGTGTTTATGCAAATCTCGTATTGTCATCAATCCACCAAAAAGGGGGAGATTGTAAGGGCATATTTATTCCCCAGTGGTTTTGGTGATTGATGACAATGCTTTTGCGGACTAATCGTGTGCGTTAAGTTCTTTCAGAGAATCATCCATTGGCATGAGACGATTTCCTTCCCTCGGTGTTTTATTCAAGACGGTGTAGCTCCTGCGTTTCGTTGTTGGTGGACTAGCTTCGTAGGAGTCATCGTACTATTAAGAGGGGATCCGCTTTGGTAAGACTAGGGTGGAATCAACACGTACACATCCTTATCACACCCGTCGTCTTCCCTTCGCATCTTTGGAGCTGCACTTCTCTTCCGTAACCTACTTCGCCCTGTGCCAGCGGTAGTACCGTGATCTACAGCGGTAGTACCGCCGAAGCCCCCTAGCGGTAGTACCGCTCTCAGCGGTAGTACCGCTCCGCAGAGCGGTAGTACCGCTCGCGGGTTTCGGCCGTAGTACCGCAGTAGTACCGCGCCTACTACCGCCTCGATTCGAGACGGTGTTTTCTCGTGTCGGGTTTTGCGGCACTACAAGCGGTAGTAGAAGCGGTAGTACCGCTCCAAGCGGTAGTACCGCTCCTACTCCCGCGGTAGTACCGCTCTGGGCCAGTGGCCTGGCTTCCCCTTCCGCGCGGTAGTACCGCTGGGCAGGGAGCGGTAGTACCGCTCTCAATGGTAGTACCGCCCTGCCCCAGCGGTAGTACCGCCCTGTGCGGGGCTGCTCAGTGGGGTAACGGTTGGATGTGTCCCCCACTATATAAAGGGGTCTTCTTCCTCCTAGTTGAACTACCTCTTTCCCCCAAAGCTCCATTGTTGCTCAAAGCTCCATTTTCGCCCGATCTCTCTCCCTAGCCAATCAAACTTGTTGATTTGCTCGGGATTGGTTGAGAAGGCCCAGATCTACACTTCCACCAAGAGAAATTTGATTCCCCCACTTATCCCTAGCGGATCTTGTTACTCTTGGGTGTTGAGCACCCTAGACGGTTGAGGTCACCTCGAAGCCATACTCCATTATGGTGAAGCTTCGTGGTGTTGTTGTTGTTGTTGGGAGCCTCCGATTGTTGTGGAGATTGCCCCAACCTTGCTTGTAAAGGTTCGGTCGCCGCCTTCAAGGGCACCAATAGTGGAATCACGGCATCTCGCATTGTGTGAGGGCGTGAGGAGAATACGGTGGCCCTAGTGGCTTCTTGGGGAGCATTGTGCCTCCACACCGCTCTAACGGAGACGTACTTCCCCTTAAAAGGAAGGAACTCCGGTAACACATCCTCGTCTCCACCGGCTCTACTCTTGGTTATTTCGTGCCTTTACTCTTGCAAGCTTACTTGTTGTTACATCTCTTGCTTGCTTGTGTACTAGTTGTTATTGCATCATATAGGTTGCTCACCTAGTTGCACATCTAGACAACCTATTTTGTTGCAAAGTTTAATTTGGTAAAGAAAAGGTTAAAAATTGTTAGTTGCCTATTCACCCCCCCCCCCTCTAGTCAACCATATCGATCCTTTCAACTCCGTATGAAGCAATTTACGAACGTAAGCCGAATGTGTCTCATCTACGAACGTTCGGGTGCGTGGCGCATGTGAATACGGCGGAGCCGCATCTCTCAAAGCTTGCCGATCGTAGCACCAAGATGGTGTTCATCGGATACGAGAGGAGTTCTGGCACCAAGGCATACCGCTTCTACGATCCACAAACCAAGCGTCTACGGATTTCACGCGACGTTGTGTTTGAAGAAAACCAAGCGTGGAATTGGAGCGCACTCCAAACGGCAACATATTCATAGTTGAATTTCCAACTGATGATGATGAAGGGGAGGATGTCCAGGTGGTTGGCAAGACGCACAACCAAGGTGACCGCAATGGCAGTGATCACCATGGTGCCGACACCGACGACGACGCGCATGGGTCGCAAGGTGATAGCGACAACGACGCGCACGACACGGGCGAAGATCTCGACAACGAGGTGCATAGTGACGATGACAATCAAGATGATGGTCACAGTCACGACGACTACGCCGACGACGAGGATGCCAACGACCCGTCTACCACGCCCGAGACTCGGCCATCTTCCTCAAGTGCATCGACGCCGACACAGTTTGTGTCGCCTCCTTCGCAAGCCATAATGGATTCTTCCGGGCCTCGTCGCTACAAGACCCTCAAGAAAGTCTGCAAGTATGCAAAGCCAGTTACACTCGAGTACTCCGATTTGTGTTTACTCGGAGTTGAGGAGCCGGCAAACTTCGTAGAGGCGAGCAAAAGTTCAAGTTGGATGCACGCCGTGGATGAGGAGATGAAGGCGATCGAGAGCAATGGCACGTGGACTTTGGTAACCCGACCTCCGAACCAAAAGGCCATAGGTTTGAAGTGGGTTTACAAGTTAAAGAAGGACACGAAGAGTGCCATTGTGAAGTACAAGGCAAGACTCTCACTAAGGGTTACGTACAACGTCAAGGAGTTGACTATGAGGAGGTGTTTGCACCGGTTGCTCGAATCGAGAAGGTGAGAGTGCTCCTAGCTTTGGCAGCACAAGAGGATTGGAAGGTTCATCATATGGATGTTAAATCCGCTTTCCTCAACGGTAACCTCACAGAAGAAGTGTACGTGGAACAACCACTCGGCTATGAGAAGAAAGAAGAAGAAGAGAAAGTGTACAAGCTCAAGAAGGCACTTTACGTGAAGCAAGCGCCAAGAGCTTGGAACTCAAAGTTAGACCGAAGTTTGGTCACGCTCGAGTTCAAAAGATGTCCCCTTGATGATCCAAAAGACAGTCTACCAAGCACCGAAGAACAGGTGAAGGTTGAAGACGCGACCAAGAAGGAGTGCTGGCGTCAAGCCACGGACCAGTTGACGACAACAAAGACGGTCCCTAAAATGCTACGAAAAATGGCAAAAGCAATGCCAAAGATTATGACTATGAATAGTAGTAGTCGCATTTGGGATCCAGGTCAAAACGAGGATGTCAAGCTTAGGAGGGTGAATGTAAGGAATAAGCATGACACCGTGTACATCACGAGTACGTATCCGTGTAGTGCTAGAACTCCTAGCCGACTAGGTTAGCTAAGGTAGCTGGCTTAGTAGTATATATATACACGTACACCCTGTAATTTTTGTATCAACGAACCAGATCAATACAAGAGAAAAGAAAAGCCCAGGAGCGACACGGCCCTGTAGCTATCACCAAAAGATTTTTCCTCTGTCCAGTTTGTTTCGTACGCAAGTGTTTCGCCGACCACGTCAAAGTTCATCGAGAGATCAACCGATCCTAGCGTTAGTGAAAGCCCAGGTTCAAGTTACGTGCATGCTGGTCTACTGTTCATCAATCAAGCTGATTGTTTGACTGTCTAGCTAGCTTGCACATAGTGCTCCTGGGAGGTTTGGTCTAGCGATCAAAAGCCAACATTGCCCCATTCTAGCCAAAAGGAAAGAAGAGGTATGTGAGTGTTGGGTTGGATGATCCTAGGAGACAGGCCGTACACTGTCCAAACATTATCTTGATATGACCTTGTTTAAGTTCAAATTAATTTCCGGCAAAAAAAAGTTCAAATCAATTAATCTGTCAAGCATAGTGATGACCACCATATTTTGTCCGTACGTACCCACCTTCAGCCATATAGCTGAGAATACAAAGACCAGACAAGCTAAGCTTCTTAGAATTGTCGAACCAATCACAAATTATATTATTCTTTTATTTGATGTAGTTATATATATACACACCCTAGCTGTACAACACGCATTTTAGTCCGTTAGTGCGTGCCGATTGAGCATTCATCGATAGAGTAGTTGCCGGCCATGGGGAAGAAGGCCGCCGCCGTGATCTGCGGGACGGCGAGCTTCCTAGGCCTCCTCGCGGCCATCCTAGGATTCGTTGGCGAGAGCACCAACTCCGAGGTACGCATGATAATTAGCTTTGCTAGCTCCAGTGTGCAGTACGACAAATGCCACGGATCACGAACCGAGCTGACACAGTAGTGCTGCTGCAGTCGTTTGCTGGGTACGACGGGGTGAGGTGCGTGTACCGGAGCACGGCGGCGCGGGGTTGCGGCGTCGCGGCCACGCTGTTCCTCCTGGCGGCGCAGGTCCTCCTCACCGCCGCCACCGGCTGCTGCGGCTGTTGCCGGCCAGAGACGCGGAAGATCCCGTCCGAGACCAAGCGCGTCTTCGCCGTCGCCATGTCCATCCTCTCATGGTACGACGCATTACCCTCTCTCTCTCTCTAAACTTTCTCTCTCATGTCTAACGTGTAGTGTACAACACGCATGTGCGAACGAAGGATCCTGATGTTCATCGCGGAGGTGCTGTTTTTCATCGGCGCGATGTGGAACACGGCCGGGGAGCGGAAGCCGGCTGAAGACACCAGCGCCGGCGAGGAGTGCTACGTGCTGCCAACTGGGGTGTTCGCCACCGCGTCCGCGCTGTCCCTCATCGTCGTCGGCTTCGGCATCGGCTCCTACTTCCTGCTCGGAGCGTCGGCGCCGCCACGGGAGCAGCAGCCGGAGATCGCCCTGGGGCAGCCGCCGCCCTACTTCCAGGCCCAGCCCCAGCCCCAGCCCCACGGCGGCTATCCGGCCGGTGCCACCTGGCAGACACGCGTATGAACCAAGCTCTTCCCCGGCCTTGGAATTTTGAGAATTGCTTACGCAAATCACACGAGAATTTGTAAAGTTTTAATGGACCAGCTCATATATATCAACAAGATCAATCGAGCCATGTAGGAAACCAAAAGAGGATTTCTCTAAATCTTTTCGGAAAACTGTTATGGGTAATATAGGAATTTTCAGTGGAATTAGCTTCCTGTTGGAGGTGGCATTCCGGCGGGAGTCAAATGTGATTTCTTTTCTGTTAGTTTAGTGATCAAGAAGAAACTAACATATTTGGTGTCTATTGGTGTCAAAAAACGTATTACATTATAAGACGGAGGGAGTAGTTGTTTATGGTTTATCCTATGAGAAGGGCAAGCAAGACTTTTTATATATATGCGCCGCACAGACTTTTTGTTCATTGGCAAGCACCAGTCGTTGTTGAAGGGGATTTCAACTTATAACAGGTAATAGGAATATTCAGTGGAATTAGCTTCCTGTTGGAGGTGGCAACTATGTGACACAAAATAATCTGACTCGTGATATATAGTGTCAGGGACCCAACCTTAGATGCGTCCCCAGTCGACAGAATCATGGCCAAGTCAGTGAGAGGGGACAGCGTGGCAGCGGAAGAGCACCTTTCCACCAGTCAGGGGCAGGGGCGCGTCATCTCCAAGCCACCTCAGATCAAGCAACCGAACCGCAGGTTCGTGGGCCCGGAGTGGTCGAACGCTACATAAGCTGAGAGGAGTGGCTAGTTCGACATCTAGTGGGATCAGGCAACGGCACGACACGGCACGGCTTTCCTTTTTCCTTCTTCTTTCTTTCCTTGCAAGACAGAGTGTACCCTGTAACTGAATCAGTGCATGAGAAATACTACATCGAGATCTGTTGCCTAACATTGTGGTATCAGCTAGCCACCTACCACCCTTCCTTTGCCGCCATCGCCGCCGCTACCAGTTCGCCGCGCTGGAAACTCGCCGCCAGAAGCAAGTGCGCGACGCCCTCATCGCCACCATGGACCCGACGCTGAAGGCGTACCTCGACAAGATGAACGACGACGCCGTCGTCCGCGCCAACAAGCAGGACGACGACACCAAGGCCGTCCTCAAGGCAGTGGCGACGCAGACCGCCCGGATCGACGCCCTCGTCTCCTGGAAGCCAGAGATGGAGGCGCGATTCGCGCAACTGGAGTCCTCCGTCGCCGCGCTCCAAGCCGCGTCAACCGCGATCGCACCATCTAGTGGATCCCCGCCGCTGGCGACCCCTCCTATGGTTGCGCACGAGATCCAAGGGCAACCATGCCACGGCGCGTCACTGCATCCCGGGGGACATCCGACGGTGACTCTCGAGTCACCGGCGGCTTCTGTTGGGGAACGTAGTAATTTCAAAAAATTTGCTACGCACACGCAAGATCATGGTGATGCATAGCAACGAGAGGGGAGAGTGTTGTCCACGTACCCTCGTAGACCGAAAGCGGAAGCGTTAGAACAATGCGGTTGATGTAGTCGTACGTCTTCACGGCCCGACCGATCAAGCACCGAAACTACGGCACCTCCGAGTTCTAGCACACGTTCAACTCGATGACGATCCCCGGACTCCGATCCAGCAGGGTGTCGGGGAAGAGTTCCGTCAGCACGACGGCGTGGTGACGATCTTCTTGTTCTACCGTCACAGGGCTTCGCCTAAGCACCGCTACAATATTATCGAGGACTTTGGTGGAGGGGGGCACCGCACACGGCTAAGAGATCAAGAGATCAATTGTTGTGCCTTAGAGGTGCCCCCTGCCCCCGTATATAAAGGAGCCAAGGGGGAGGGGGTGGCCGGCCAAGGAGGGCGCGCCAAGGGGAGTCCTACTCCCACCGGGAGTAGGACTCCCTTCTTTCCTAGTTGGAGAAGGAGAAGGGGGGAAGGAGGAGGAAGAGGGGAAGGAAAGGGGGGGCGCTGCCCCCCTCTCCTTGTCCTATTCGGACTAGGGGGGAGGGGGTGCGGCCAGCCCTTGCATCCTCTCTGCCTCTCCACTAGGGCCCATGTACGCCCATTAAGCCCCCCGGGGGGTTCCGGTAACCTCCCGGTACTCCGGTAAAATTCCGATTTCACCCGGAACACTTCCGTTATCCAAATATAGGCTTCCAATATATCAATCTTCATGTCTTGACCATTTCGAGACTCCTCGTCATGTCCGTAATCTCATTCGGGACTCCGAACAAACTTCGGTACATCAAAACTCATAAACTCATAATATAACTATCATCGAAACCTTAAGCGTGCGGACCCTACGGGTTCGAGAACTATGTAGACATGACCTAGAACTGTTTCCGGTCAATAACCAATAGCGGAACCTGGATGCTCATATTGGCTCCTACATATTCTACGAAGATCTTTATCGGTCAAACCGCATAACAACATACGTTGTTCCCTTTGTCATCGGTATGTTACTTGCCCGAGATTCGATCGTCGGTATCCAATACCTAGTTCAATCTCGTTGTCGGCAAGTCTCTTTACTCGTTACGTAATGCATCATTCCGTAACTAACTCGTTAGCTACATTTCTTGCAAGGCTTATAGTGATGTGCATTACCGAGAGGGCCCAAAGATACCTCTCCGACAATCGGAGTGACAAAACCTAATCTCGAAATATGCCAACTCAACATGTACCTTTGGAGACACCTGTAGAGCTCCTTTATAATCACCCAGTTACGTTGTGACGTTTGGTAGCACACAATGTGTTCCTCCAGTAAACGGGAGTTGCAAAATCTCATAGTTGTAGGAACTCTGTATAAGTCATGAAGAAAGCAATAGCAACATACTAAACGATCAAGTGCTAAGATAACGGAATGGGTCAAGTCAATCACGTCATTCTCCTAATGATGTGATCCCGTTAATCAAAGGACAACACATGTCTATGGTTAAGAAACATAACCATCTTTGATTAATGAGCTAATCAAGTAGAGGCATACTAGTGACATTAAGTTTGTCTATGTATTCACACATGTATCATGTTTCCGGTTAATACAATTCTAGCATGAATAATAAACATTTATCATGATATGAGGAAATAAATAATAACTTTATTATTGCCTCTAGGGCATATTTCCTTCAGTCTGCCACTTGCACTAGAGTCAATAATCTAGATTACACAGTAATGATTCTAACACCCATGGTCTTGGTGCTGATCATGTTTTCCTCGTGGAAGAGGCTTAGTCAACGGGTCTGCAACATTCAGATCCGTATGTATCTTGCAAATCTCTATGTCTCCCACCTGGACTTGGTCCCGGATGGAATTGAAGCGTCTCTTGATGTGCTTGGTCCTCTTGTGAAATCTGGATTCCTTTGCCAAGGCAATTGCACCAGTATTGTCACAGAAGATCTTCATTGGTCCCGATGCACTAGGTATGACACCTAGATCGGAAATGAACTCCTTCATCCAGACTCCTTCATTTGCTGCTTTCGAAGTAGCTATGTACTCCGCTTCGCATGTAGATCCCGCCACGATGCTTTATTTAGAACTGCACCAACTTACAGCTCCACTGTTTAATAAAAACACGTATCCGGTTTACGATTTAGAATTGTCCGGATCAGTGTCAAAGCTTGCATCGACGTAACCATTTACGACTAGCTCTTTGTCACCTCCATAAACGAGAAACATATCCTTAGTCCTTTTCAGGTATTTCAGGATATTCTTAACCGTTGTCCAGTGATCCACTCCTGGATTACTTTGGTACCTACCTGCCAAGCTTATTGCTAAGCATACGTCAGGTCTGGTACACAGCATTGCATACATGATAGAGCCTATGGCTGAAGCATAGGGAACATCTTTCATTTTCTCTCTATCTTCTGCTGTGGTCGGGCATTGAGTCTGACTCAACTTCACACCTTGTAATACAGGCAATAACCCTTTCTTTGCCTGATGCATTTTGAACTTTTTCAAAACTTTATCAAGGTATGTGCTTTGTGAAAGTCCAATTAAGCGTCTTGATCTATCTCTATAGATCTTGATGCCCAATATGTAAGCAGCTTCACCGAGGTCTTTCATTGAAAAACTTTTATTTAAGTATCCGTTTATGCTATCCAGAAATTCTATATCATTTCCAATTAACAATATGCCATCTACATATATTATCAGAAATGCTACTGAGCTCCCACTCGCTTTCTTGTAAATACAGGCTTCTCCAAAAGTCTGTATAAAACCATATGCTTTGATCACACTATCAAAGCGTTTATTCCAACTTTGAGATGCTTGCACCAGTCCATAAATGGATCGCCGGAGCTTGCACACTTTGTTAGCACCTTTTGGATCGACAAAACCTTCCGGTTGCATCATATACAACTCTTCTTCCAGAAATCCATTCAGGAATGCAGTTTTGACATCCATTCGCCAAATTTCATAATCATAAAATGCGGAAATTGCTAACATGATTTGGACAGACTTAAGCATCGCTATGGGTGAGAAAGTCTCATCGTAGTCAACCCCTTGAACTTGTCAAAAACCTTCCGCAACAAGTCGAGCTTTGTAGACAGTTACATTACCATCAGCGACAGTCTTCTTTTTGAAGATCCATTTATTTTTGATGGCTTGCCGATCATCGGGCAAGTCAACCAAAGTCCATACTTTGTTCTCATACATGGATCCCATCTCAGATTTCATGGCCTCAAGCCATTTTGCAGAATCTGGGCTCATCGTCGCTTCCTCATAGTTTGTAGGTTCGCCATGGTCAAGTAACATGACTTCCAGAATAGGATTACCGTACCACTCTGGTGCGGATCTCACTCTGGTAGACCTACGAGGTTCGGTAGTAACTTGATCTGAAGTTTCATGATCAAAATCATTAGCTTCCTCACTGATTGGTGTAGTTGTCACAGGAACCGGTTTTTGTGATGAACTACTTTCCAATAAGGGAGCAGGTACAGTTACCTCATCAAGTTCTACTTTCCTTCCACTCACTTCTTTCGAGAGAAACTCCTTCTCTAGAAAGGATCCGAATTTAGCAACAAAAATCTTGCCCTCATATTTGTGATAGAAGGTGTACCCAATAGTCTATTTTGGGTATCCTATGAAGATACATTTCTCTAATTTGGGTTTGAGCTTATCTGGTTGAAGCTTCTTCACATAAGCATCACAGCCCCAAACTTTAAGAAATGACAACTTTGGTTTCTTGCCAAACCATAGTTCATAAGGCGTCGTCTCAACGGATTTTGATGGTGCCCTATTTAACGTGAATGCGGCCATCTCTAAAGTATAACCCCAAAACGATAGCGGTAAATCACTAAGAGACATCATAGATCGCACCATATCTAGTAAAGTACGATTACGACGTTCGGACACACCATTTCGTTGTGGTGTTCCGGGTGGCTTGAGTTGCGAAACTATTTCGTATTGTTTCAAATGTAGACCAAACTCGTAACTCAAATATTCTCCTCCACGATCAGATCGTAGAAATTTTATTTTCTTGTTACGATGATTTTCCACTTCACTCTGAAATTCTTTGAACTTTTCAAATGTTTCAGACTTGTGTTTCATCAAGTAGATATACACATATCTGCTCAAATCATCTGTGAAGGTGAGAAAATAATGATACCCGCCGCGAGCCTCAATTTTCATTGGACCACATACATCAGTATGTATGATTTCGAACAAATCAGTTGCTCGCTCCATAGTTCCGGAGAATGGCATTTTGGTCATCTTGCCCATGAGGCACGGTTCGCGAGTACCAAGTGATTCATAATCAAGTGATTCCAAAAGTCCATCAGTATGGAGTTTCTTCATGCTTTTTACACCAATATGACCCAAACGGCAGTGCCACAAATAAGTTGCACTATCATTATCAACTCTGCATCTTTTGGCTTCAACATTATGAATATGTGTATCACTACTATCAAGATTTAATAAAAATAGACCACTCTTCCAGGGTGCATGACCATAAAAGATATTACTCATATAAATAGAACAACCATTATTCTCTGATTTAAATGAATAACCGTCTCGCATCAAACAAGATCCAGATATAATGTTCATGCTCAACGCTGGCACCAAATAACAATTATTTAGGTCTAAAACTAATCTCGATTGTAGACGTAGAGGTAGCGTGCCGACCGCGATCACATTGACTTTGGAACCATTTCCCACGCGCATCGTCACCTCGTCCTTAGCCAATCTTCGTTTAATCCGCAGTCCCTGTTTCTAGTTACAAATATTAGCAACAGAACCAGTATCAAATACCCAGGTGCTACTGCGAGCATTAGTAAGGTACACATCAATAACATGTATATCACATATACCTTTGTTCACTTTGTCATCCTTCTTATCTGCCAAATACTTGGGGCAGTTCCGCTTCCAGTGTCCAGTCTGCTTGCAGTAGAAGCACTCAGTCTCAGGCTTAGGTCCAGACTTGGGTTTCTTCTCTTGAGCAGCAACTTGTTTGCTGCTCTTCTTTAAGTTCCCCTTCTTCTTCCCTTTGCCCTTTTTCTTGAAACTGGTGGTCTTATTGACCATCAACACTTGATGCCCCTTCTTGATTTCTACCTCCGCAGCCTTTAGCATTGCGAAGAGCTCGGGAATAGTCTTGTCCATCCCTTGCATATTATAGTTCATCACGAACCTCTTGTAGCTTGGTGGCAGTGATTGAAGAATTCTACAATGACACTATCATCAGGAAGATTAACTCCCAGTTGAATTAAGTGATTATTATACCCAGACATTTTGAGTATGTGTTCACTGACAGAACTATTCTCCTCCATCTTACAGCTATAGAACTTATTGGAGACTTCATATCTCTCAATCTGGGCATTTGCTTGAAATATTAACTTCAACTCCTGGAACATCTCATATGCTCCATGACGTTCAAAACGTCGTTGAAGACCCGGTTCCAAGCCGTAAAGCATGGCACACTGAACTATCGAGTAGTCATCAGCTTTGCTCTGCCAGACATTCTTAATGTCGTCAGTTGCATCTACAATAGGTCTGGCACCCAACGGTGCTTCCAGGACATAATTCTTTTGTGCAGCAATGAGGATAATCCTCAATTTACGGACCTAGTCCGTGTAGTTGCTACCATCATCTTTCAACTTAGCTTTTTCAAGGAACGCATTAAAATTCAACGGAACAACAGCACGAACCATCTATCTACAACAAACATAGATAAGCAAAATACTATCAGGTACTAAGTTCATGATAAATTTAAGTTCAATTAATCATATTACTTAAGAACTCCCACTTAGACAGACATCTCTCTAGTCATCTAAGTGATCACGTGATCCATATCAACTAAACCATGTCCGATCATCACGTGAGATGGAGTAGTTTCAATGGTGAACATCACTATGTTGATCATATCTACTACATGATTCACGTTCGACCTTTCGGTCTCAGTGTTCCGAGGCCATATCTGTATATGCTAGGCTCGTCAAGTTTAACCTGAGTATTCCGCGTGTGCAACTGTTTTGCACCCGTTGTATTTGAACGTAGAGCCTATCACACCCAATCATCACGTGGTGTCTCAGCACGAAGAACTTTCGCAGCGGTGCATACTCAGGGAGAACACTTCTTGATAATTAGTGAGAGATCATCTTAAAATGCTACCATCAATCAAAGCAAGATAAGATGCATAAAGGATAAACATCACATGCAATCAATATAAGTGATATGATATGGCCATCATCATCTTGTGCTTGTGATCTCCATCTCCAAAGCACCGTCGTGATCACCATCATCACCGGCGCGACACCTTGATCCCCATAGTAGCATCGTTGTCGTTTACGCCATCTATTTCTTCTACGACAATCGCTACCGCTTAGTGATAAAGTAAAGCAATTACAGGGCGTTTGCATTTCATACAATAAAGCGACAACTATATGGCTCCTGCCAGTTGCCGATAACTTCGGTTACAAAACATGATCATCTCATACAATAAAATATAGCATCACGTATTGACCATATCACATCACAACATGCCCTGCAAAAACAAGTTAGACGTCCTCTACTTTGTTGTTGCAAATTTTACGTGGCTGCTACGGGCTGAGCAAGAACCGTTCTTACCTACGCATCAAAACCACAACGATAGTTCGTCAAGTTAGTGTTGTTTTAACCTTCGCAAGGACCGGGCGCAGCCACACTCGGTTCAACTAAAGTGAGAGAGACAGGCACCCGCCAGTCACCTTTAAGCACGACTGCTCGTAACGGTGAAACCAGTCTCGCGTAAGCGTACGCGTAATGTCGGTCCGGGCCGCTTCATCTCACAATACCGCTGAACTAAAGTATGACATGTTGGTAAGCAGTATGACTTGTATCGCCCATAACTTACTTGTGTTCTACTCGTGCATATGACATCTACGCATAAAACCTGGCTCGGATGCCACTGTTGGGGAACGTAGTAATTTCAAAAAAAATCCTACGCACACGCAAGATCATGGTGATGCATAGCAACGAGAGGGGAGAGTGTTGTCCACGTACCCTCGTAGACCAAAAGTGGAAGCATTAGAACAACGCGGTTGATGTAGTCGTACGTCTTCATGGCCCGACTGATCAAGCACCGAAACTATGGCACCTCCGAATTCTAGCACACGTTCAGCTCGATGACGATCCCCGGACTCCGATCCAGCAGGGTGTCGGGGAAGAGTTCCTTCAGCACGACGGCATGGTGACGATCTTGATGTTCTACCGTCGCAGGGCTTCGCCTAAGCACCGCTACAATATTATCGAGGACTTTGGTGGAGGGGGGCACCACACACGGCTAAGAGATCAAGAGATCAATTGTTGTGTCTTAGAGGTGCCCCTGCCCCCCACTACCAGGGAAAAGCCTATACACAGAATCTTACCAGCAGGGCTCCTCAAAATACCGCGCTACTGCTATTTAGCAGCAGCGCGTTTCACCAAAACCCGCTACTGACAGGAAAATAGCAGTAGCGCATCCACCACAAACCGCGCTACTGCTATAATTGCCATGACCT